>NC_048218.1:72235270-72302730 GCF_002007445.2 Ailuropoda melanoleuca
TTAGAGTAAACCAGAGAGAGCTCCATGAACAACATGAGGGACTGATAGGAAACTGGGAACACATGAGCGTGCACGTGCACGCACACCCACATGTACACACACAAAAGGTAGAGAGAGGATCTCATGGTATGGGGTCAAATGATGAACTATCCACATAATTTCCTAAGAAAATAACTGCCTGCAAAGACATCCTTTCCTCCCCATCATGTCCTGAGGGGTGATGCCTCTGCATGGCACTACTCACTAAATGACAATTTCAAGGCATAATGAAGTAGATTGTAAACTGAGGCAGAATTTTTTGAAGTCCAGATTGGATGGACAAGAGGATGGCAAAGGGTGATCTAAGAGAGAGGAAGAGACAGGAAGCTGAGAACAAGAGTGCATCTCGATGGTTCTTATTCTTTTTCCCCTTCGTTGCGTTTCATCTGGTCTGCAGCTGCAGGTTCTTTCAAAGGGGAGGAGGTGTTATTCCTGCCATACCGATTCCAGCTTGTTTCTCAGGGGGACTGTCAAGGGGACTGGGCAGTGGACATGCTTCTCCCACACTATGCCTTCCGTGTGGAGGAGTCCCCACCACCAGGGCAGCCTGCCCCCTCTCCGCCTCTCTTACTCCTGCCTGTGGAGGACAGGTGACGTGTCTGAGTGGGGAGGACTAAAAATTGAACCTGTATAATCTTTGCCCCTTATCTTTCCTTTTCTACTTTGAGATCTTTCCTGAAGGAAGCATGCATTCTTCTCTGCTTCTTTGTGTCCTGAGTTTTACAAAGGCAGATGTTCCCAACAGGGCACGGTCCGTCTTTCTACTTCTAGGATTCAGTATTAGTTAACCCGCTGGCCCGTCAATAGAAACTACATTCTCTAACATCAGCCTCATTTATAATAACCAACCTGCCTTACTCTAAATTCTTACATGCTCCTTGGTTCAGAACCCAAATGGACAAGAGGGCCTGTTGATTGGGCCTGCTCAAACCTGAATAAACCCACATGTAATGGCAGGAACAGTGCACTAGTCAAAATGCATTTGGCACTGACGACTTACGTGGGACTTCGTAGGGGCACACTGCCTGAAACCAGTCTACCAAGAAGTAGTCAAATCAGAAGGAAATCAGCATATTTTTTAGCATTTATTGAACACATGTCACTGTAGAAATAAATATTCAGTTATTATTGGAGATTTGTGTGCACTTAATGTAATTAAAATATTTTTATTGTGATGAAAATCAATCTTACTGCCTGGGTGACTTTAAGTCTTAGAAACATGTCAGCTCATCCATCGAGTCTGCCTTGCTGTCACCTGCAAGATATGCTTCCTCCTGCCTCAACTCCTAAAATACTTCCTTTGCATCACTGAAGCCAGTTCCCACAAACGGCGTTCTGTGGTAGCGGCTGTGACTATGTCTCCCCTCCCATCTCTAGTGCTGTGAGCTCTGCAGCCCAGGGACCTTATCTTATTCACGGCTCTGCGCTTTGCAGGATCTGTTATAGAGACTTGCAGTGGGTAGATAACAAGGAAATGCAATTGTAGAATGTTTAAAAGCAAGCAGATCATAAACCAAAAGGCTTAGCGTTGATGGCAAATCATATCATGTTCTTTTCCTCTTTATAGCCGTTTAATCACGTATTTAAAAATCAATGGACATCAAGGACAGTCTTGAAAAGAAAAATATCCTGAAGAGCAGCCTTGGGCAGTTGAGAAAGGTACAAAGAGGGAGGCACAGTGCCTCTTGTCCTATGTGATTTCATGGTTTTTCACTATCTCTCAATCTTAATAATCCATATTTCTCAGGCTCTTGCACCCCATCAGCATGATGCAAGGATCCACCCCCCCAACAATGCTCTCCCCTCCCCCCCATCATTCCCAAATGGGTACCTTAGGTGATTCCTAAGCATCCCTATCCATGTAGTCTCTTTGAGCACTGGGGGTTATATGCAGCCGATGAATTATTGAACTCTACATCAAAAACTAATGATGTACTATATGATGACTGATTGAATTTAAAAAAATGCAATCTCTTGCCCACAAAGCCTGCGGGTCACGTGGTACCTCACTCTACCACAGCTGCCTCCATCTTTGACCAGGGCTCCTAAGCCTTTTCTGTCAGGGCTCCCAAAGCTGCCAGATGTGTAAGGGGATCATGGGATCCTCCTGCACGCTGAGGAAACTGTCTCACTTCCTCACATCACATCACATGGGTTCAAAGGAGGGATGTTTATGTTCATTGTCTCCTGGAGAACGTTAGGGAAAGAGTTCCTCCAGCTTCTGCCTGGAGTCCCTTGTAAACCACTTCCTTGTTCTCTTTCAGAAGAAAGAAAAATCCCTCATGAAAATGCATGCTCAGAGAACCTGCTCTCACTTCAGCAGGGCCCCAAAGCATTTAAACAAGAACTCTACCTACATCAGGGACTCTTTGCTTCAGGCCATGCCTATCCTGTACCAATTGGCCAGAGAAGCAGCATGGAGCCTCAAAACCCCTGAGAAGTCATCCCAAATTAACCATACAATTCATCCAACTCTGAGGCCTGGGGCTGAGAAATCCGGCTCTCCCAGTTCCATCTCGGTGCTCACATAGGCGAGTCATTGCCTGACTCCACAGTTCATCGGCACAGTGGAGTGGGATTTGATGAAAGAAGGTGAGAGCATTAAAAAGATCCAAGGGTGAATGTAAACTCCATGCTCAATCCCTCTGGTCCAGACTGGCTGCTACATTCATAGGACCTTGGAAATGTGAGTAACTTCCTCCCCTTATTCTTTGTCCCTCTGTATACAAAGGAGTTGGACCTGGAGATTACACTGACATACTAAGAATACATGACAGCTTATCTAATATTAATACTAAATATTGATTTCTTGGTCCTAGTTTAAGCCCATTTGATCATTCAGACAGGACCCATGCTCATTCATGCAAAGCTTGAGCCTATTTTAAATTATACAAACCCAAGAATATTAATGTCAAAAGCTCCATTCATATTCTTTTAAGTTAAGAAAATAGCTTGCCACATACTCACCTACCGTCTGAGACAAAACCAGGAACTGAGAAAAAAACTAAGTAGGAGCAACATTTACTCTTCCTGGTGGAACATACAAACCTGTGGTAGAAATTCAGTAAACCAAGCTGTGATCTTTTCCTTAGCTGAAGAACTACACTGAAGCACTGGGTTTTATCTGATACTCAGTGAAAATCATGTTGCAAAAGGAATAATAGAACTGGGGTTTACATTGCAAAGGAGCAAAAATCAACCCTTGACTGGAGCTGCAGGAGGCGCATCCATTGCGCAATTCACACATGTGATAAATTGCACCCTTTCTTCTCTCAGTGAGAAGCTGGGCTCAATTCATTACATTAATTTTATTGATTTATAGTCTGTACGAGATAAAAGTCATGTGATTGCCTGGCTAGCCCTGGTAATACTCCATGTTCCTTGACAGGTTTCATGATAGGTCTAAGAGTTATTTTTTCCCCTAAGCCATATCTTAAACAGCCAACCTCAGCATTTCCTAAGAGCCCAGGAACGCAAGAGACCTCATAGGTTGTGCACATTAACCCTCTTTATCCAGCACAGTGGTTCACACTTTCTTGAAACGTCTCTGAATATCATCCAACTTAGGGGAACACATCTAAGTGGCAGGCAACTCATGACCTTGACTTCCTCCCTTTCATTTTTAGATAGCTCCAATGGTTAGGAAGTTCTTAAGAATCATGAGTCTAGGGGTGCCTGGGTGGCTCAGTTGTTTAAGTGTCTGCCTTTGGCTCGGGTCATGACCTTGGGGTCCTGGGATCAAGCCCAGCATTGGGCTCCTTGCTCCTTGGGGAGTCTGTTTCTCCCTCTCCTTCTGCCTTTCCCCCTTGCTCGTGGTTTCACTCTCACTTTCTCTCCCTCTCTCCCTCTCTCTCTGTCTCAAATGAATAAATCTAAAAAAAAGAAGAAGAAGAAAAGAAAGAATCATGAGTCTAAAATCTGTCTTCCCACCCAGCTTCTAAAATGTTACTACCTTATAAACTCTTCACCCACCTCCTCACAGATAATAAATACCTCGTAAATAATAAGTACCATATGGGTATTAGATGGCGGTAGTTCATTGTATGATATTAGAACCATGCATGTTGAAGGCAGGCAGGCCTAAGGTAACGTGTCACCTTGACCAAATCATTCTCTAAGCCTCAATTTCCTCATCCATAAAATGTGGAAAATAATTGCTTCAACCTTACAGAGTTGAAAGGATTAAATGAGATCATGCGAAGCAAGCACTTAGAATAGTGGCTGACAGGAAGCACTCAAAATATTTAGTTATATTAATAGCACCATCAACAATTATTTCTGGCATTGCTCTCTTCGATTGAAAAAACTGTCAGACACGTACCCTGAAAGGAAATGTACAAAATAACCTGCTGAGAGCAAACAATAGAAAACCTCCAATTGATAGCAGAACTCTGTCCTGGTCAGCTCATAATCTCCTGTGCTTAACATAGTACTTGGTACTTTTCTACATCCTTTGGGATATTGGACTTATTTTTATTATTGCTTATGTGATGGATATCAGAATCTATCATATCTAGCAGTCAATGGTCATAGAATTGGGAGGGGACTTGGAGATTAATCTGTATTTTACATATATTGAAAGGAAGGCCTAGGGAAAGGGAGCAGCCTAAACAGTAGACGTCTATTTCTCCCAGTCCTGGAGGCTGGAAGTCTGAGAGGTTCCTCCTGAGGCCTCTTTCCTTGGTGTGCAGACACCGTCCACTCCCTCTGTCGCTGCATGGTTGTCCCTCTGCATGTCTGTGTCCCAACCTCCTCTTCTTTTTTTTTTTTTTAAGATTTTATTTATTTATTTGACAGAGAGAGAGACAGCCAGTGAGAGAGAGAACACATGCAGGGGGAGTGGGAGAGGAAGAAACAGGCTCCCAGCAGAAGAGCTGGAATAGAATTGGGAAGGGACTTGGAGATTAATCTGTATTTTACATATATTGAAAGGAAGGCCTAGGGAAAGGGAGCAAAAAGGTCATCTCAGATTTTAGTAAAAGAACTAGAACCAAAAAAATGACTTCTGACTTCCAGGTTAGAATTCCTCCTACTCTATGATTCTGCTAGTAGATACCAAGGAATTCAAAGACATGTGATGTCTTTGGCATTTCGGAGCTCTGTTCTGTAAGGGTAAGTAGATGTGTAGCCTCTCTTCATATTTGCTAGAAGCATTTAGAAAGATGCTTGTTATCCTTTCTTCCCCTAGTTATTTCCAGATTTTCTACTGATCACCCTCTTAAATCATATCACTTGTTTGAATCAGGCCTCTTTGAATTCAGGTGGCAGGAAACCAATTTGAACTAATTAAGGCAAAGGGTAATTATTTGAAAGACTGCTAAGTGTCTTCTAGAACTGAAGGAAGTTTTGACTTTGGAAAGGAAAGAAACTTCCAGCGTTCACGGACCTCCTGCCTAGAGTACTGCCATTAATGCAATGTGACTTCAATGGCAGTCACTCTCTGTCTCTTTTGTTCTTAGTTTTAAATGAGAGAGACAGAGAGTTGGACAGAGAGACAGAGAGGGAATAGATGGGTACAGCTTAGGTCCAGTGTCTACTCTTGGACCAATGCCATTATATGAGTTAGAAGGTTACCCATTGTGTAGCTCTGCTAGAGACCTCCTCCCCTGGGCATGAGGAGCTCTGTCTGGAAAATGGGGAATCAGTGTGAGCAAAGAAGCTACTTCAAGAAGTGTGTGTTACATTTCACTTGTGCTTCCCAAGTAGATTGTGAGTTTGTGGAAGACAAGGACCATGGCAATTTCATCTTTATAAAGTATTTTCAAACACTTTCCTTCCTCTATGTGTACTAAACATCCAATGAGTATCAGTGGATTTGAATGTATTGGAAAATAGATTAGAAGCATGCAGTTTCTCTTGATTCAGGCTTACCAAACCAAGCTGAGAATGTTGCGGTATCCAATGACAAACGGGAGGTCTCCACCATGTTTTTTTGGTCATATGGAAAACTTCAAACACGGGTAATACATCCTGTCTCCAAGGAAAGCTATCCTGACCATGTTTCCCTCTCCAGCTTCTTGTAAGGATAGAGCCCTTCTTTCTTAGGCTATCTTCCTACTGGAAATGTCTTTTCCTGACAGCCTGGTGCTTCCCCACAGCTCTGTCTTCTGTGGTTGAAATGGACCCCTGCTGTGCTCAGGTCATTAGGGTTCTCATCTTGCCTCTTCATGTGACAGCTATCAAGACGACATGTTCTCTTCTCCTGAGAAAAAGCCCCAATTAAATATGCTCATTAAAGCCCTGTGATTCTCATGCTTTCTTCAAATGCATAACAAAAATGAATCACTTTCTGCTGACCTGAAGCCTGGCCAGGGAGTGCTTGGCCCAGGCCGAGGTGTGGGCTGACTGCCAGAACCTTGTGGGATGTACTAGGCAGTTTTCCCTGTCAAATGCCAGACTTTTGCTGCTGCCCCTCCAGCTGGTCGTCAGATGCTGGCAGGCGACTGCATGAAGAACCCCGAACAAAATATCACAGTTTACTCAGAATCAAAAGAATGATAACAAATTAAGGTGAAATTAGTTCAAATCTGCCCAATTCAGCCCTTAATTGGCCACATCCACCATTCCTGGCTTTTTAATTATAGGCTATGAGGCAGTGAGGTAGGCAGGAAGGCACGAGACAGGAAGTCAGAAAAATGGAGTTTGCCCATGGGCCCTGCCACGAGCTTGTTGTATAATCTTTCAGCCTCAGGTACCTCGCGTGAAGAGAAGGTTTTGCTAATACCTTGCAGTTCGCAGACTTTATTTTAAGATATGATCCCAACAGGGGCGCCTAGGTGGTGTAGTCGTTAAGCGTCTGCCTTCGGCTCAGGGAGTGATCCTGGAGTTCCGGGATCGAGCCCCAAATCAGGCTCCACCGCTAGGAGCCGGCTTCTTCCTCTCCCACTCCCCCTGCTTGTGTTCCCTCTCTCGCTGGCTGTCTCTATCTCTGTCAAATAAATAAATAAATCTTAAAAAAAAAGATAGGATCCCAACAATCTTTACTACTCCTGATACAATTACCGCTATTAGCTAATATTTATAAAATATTGACTGTGTGCCGCACACTGTTATGTGCTTACTTGCTATGTATACATTCATTTAATCCTTATAACGACCTTTTGAAGAAATTTAGTAATATTGTTTTCCTATTTTACAGATGAAGGAACTGAGATTTAATGAGGGAAATAACTGGCTCAAGGTTACATCAGCCAGTAATGACAGAGCTTTGGAACCCATGTTTTTCACAGCTGTGATACCCCAGTAATGTCTCAGTGACCAAAACCAATGTGGTGATGATAAGCTTCCTCCCTGGCCTCCTTCTGCCCTAAACACTTGGTTTCTGGTCCTAAGTACTTAAGTTAATCTCCTTCAAATTGGTTCACTATTTCTATACTAACCAAGCACTTTGAGGACTTTATTCCATTTAAAAATCAGCTCATCTCTGCCTTCTAAAAACCACCAAGGTATAGCTGTCTGCATTTGTTCTGAGCTCCGTAAATTCACCATCTATAATTCTCATTTGGCAGCAAATGTGTTGCCTCATTAAGTCATTACTTTATTATTATCATTTATCTCTTGATCATCTTTTGCTACTTAGGTCCTATCTCATCACCGGGATTGAATACCTTGAGGATGAGGACATGGACCATACTTCTTTAAATTACTCTTAGCCCCTGGCACAGTGTTCCTTGCTGATCAGTAAATGTTAACTGGGTTCAGGATAGCTTCTTCCCCACCTTCAGCCTGAACTATATCCCTCAGTGTCTACATGGCTGTAGCTGTCATTTTTGGAAACTATGGTATCAGAATTGACAGTCAGAAGTCTGGTGGCTTTCATTGTGCAGGAAAGACAAGGAAAGGGCACCCTGACCTACACCCATGCCACTATAGCAGCCTAGGTTCGTTACTCGTGCCAGAGCTTTGCCATGTCTGCACACTTCTATGTGTCTTATGGGCTCAAGGCTAGCTTTTCTGGGGACATCAGCCAAGAAAAAAACAGCTGGCAAATGTGGAAACGATGGTACTAGGCACCTGGCCCACTTAGATCAGCTTTCTGTGCCAGCTTCACATTTTGCATCAAGGCCTACCTTGCAAATAGAGAGTGACTATATAGTCTGTCCTCTCCAAAAGCTGATCTTTCGATGCCAGTTTCATAATAGTCATCTGTTGGGCTGTCTGTCCACAGCACCTGCAGCTCAAACAGACAAATACAGAGGTTGCAAGATCTAGGCACTCCAAGAGTATAATGGTAATGCCAAGAGCTGAGGAGTTGATGAGTGTCCAAATTATCTTGTCACCTCCTCTTTGAGGTTCCAACACCCTAGCGCTGAAGGAAAGCAGACAAGTTTTCCAGGTGAATTGTATTGTATTTTATAAACATCATGTATTTCAGCAAACAGGAGATGCAGAAGGATTCAGTAAATTCTGAAGAGCTCAATAATTTTCAGAAAGGATGTTGTCCTGTTATTGCTTCCACAATACTGATTTATTAACGACCTTCAAAGTGCTTTTAGTAGCCAGTTGCTTTCCAGTTTCACTGAAGGTAAGATAAACCAGCTTTGGCAACAGCAAGAAGAGAAGGTATTAACTACAGGTTTTCAAGTGTACTCCTACACCGGCTTTGAAGGAGGTGCTGAGCAGGGTGGGTGCTGAACAGGGGAAATGGTACCAACAGGGGCAAATATAAAACAGTTTTGTTCATATTTAAATCGCTGTGAAGANTCTACACCGGCTTTGAAGGAGGTGCTGAGCAGGGTGGGTTCTGAACAGGGGAAATGGTACCAACAGGGGCAAATATAAAACAGTTTTGTTCATATTTAAATCGCTGTGAAGATAATTGATGTTTTAAAACAAAACTAATAACAATAAGCTGTACGGTTTATAATATATGTAGAAGTTAGATGTATGGCAATAATAGCACAAAGGCCAAGAGAAAAGAAGTGGAGGTACATTCTTATCAGATGAGAATGCCTGAGCTACTGTGGTATAATGTCACTTGCAGATAGACTGGAAGAAGTTCGAGATGAATACAATAAACCTGAAAGCAGCCATTGAAATAAAACAACAAAGAAGTATAGCTAATTGTTAACAAAAAATATAGTAAAATAAAATCTTCTAAAAAACAATCCTGTAGTCTAAAAGAATGAAGAAAAAGAAGGGAAAGGGAACAAACAACAGAAAGGACAAGTGAACTGAAATAGCGAGAGAGTAGAGTTAAACTCCATCATGTTGATAATTGTATTAAACGTAAACGATTGAAACACCCCAGTGAAAAGGCAGAAATTGTCAGATTGGGTTAAAAAAGCAAGACCTAGCCATATGCTGCTTATAAGAAACCAGTTTAAATATAAAAATATAAACAGATTAAAAGTAAGAGCATGGAAAAAATGTACAAGGCTAGCATTATTTTTTGTTAAGTTTTTTTATTTTAATCCGGGTATAATGAACATAAAGTGTATAATGCTAACACTAATTAAGGGGAAAATTCTGGAGTGGATTGATTAATAGACCAGGAATATTTCAGGGCAAAGAATATTACCAAGGACAAAAATGATCATTTCATAATGATAAATGGACTAACCTATCAAGTCAAATTAACAATCCTAAATGATTACATGTGTATAACAGCCAAAAACCTGGTAGAACTGCAAGAATAGACAAATCCAAAATTATAGTTTAAGATTGAACATTCCTCTCTCAATAATAACTAAAACAAGTAGACAAAAAATCAGGAAAGATACAGAAGACTTGGAAAACACAATTGATGAATTTGACATAATCGATGTTTATAAGAATACTCCACCAAAATTAGTAGGATACACGTTCTTACATGCAAATGAAGCATTTGCCAAAATACATCACACCATATCTTTGGCTACGACCAAAGTTTCAATAAATGTAAGGGGGGTTAAGTTATAGAACGTATGTTCTCTGACTGCACTGTAATAAAATGAGGAACCAATAACATAAAACTCCAGAAACGTCTCCAAATATTTGAAAACACATTTCCAAATAGCCAATGGGTCAAAGAAGAAATAAAACTGGAGGTTATTGGGGCGCCTGGGTGGCTCAGTTGTTAAGCGTCTGCCTTCGCCTCAAGGCATGATCCTGGCATTCCAGGATTGAGCTCCACATCAGGCTCCTGCACTGGAAGCCTGCTTCTTCCTCTCCCACTCCCCCTGCTTGTGTTCCCTCTCTCACTGGCTGTCTCTCTCTGNGTGTTAAGCGTCTGCCTTCGCCTCAGGGCATGATCCTGGCATTCCAGGATTGAGCTCCACATCAGGCTCCTGCGCTGGAAGCCTGCTTCTTCCTCTCCCACTCCCCCTGCTTGTGTTCCCTCTCTCACTGGCTGTCTCTCTCTGTCAAATAAATAAACAAAATCTATTTAAAAAATAAAACTGGATGTTATAAATTGTTCTGAACTAAGAAAATGAAAATACAGCATATCAAAATGGGTGAGATGTAGGTAAAGCAGTACTTAAAGGGAAACTTATAGCACTGAAAAACTTCATAGAAAAAAATAAAAGTCCCAAATCAATGGCCTCATTTTCCATCTTAAAAATTAAAAAAAGAAGAGCAAATAAAACCCAAAGTAAACAGAATAACAAAAATAAAGATTAGAATAGAAATCAATAAAAATAGAAAACAGAAAAAATAAATTCAAGGAAACCAAATGCGGTTCTTTAAAGTGGCCAATAAGGGGTGCCTGGGTGGCACAGCGGTTAAGCATCTGCCTTCAACTCAGGGTGTGATCCTGGAGTTATGGGATTGAGCCCCACATCAGGCTCCTCTGCTATGAGCCTGCTTCTTCCTCTCCCACTCCCCCTGCTTGTGTTCCCTCTCTCACTGGCTGTCTCTATCTCTGTCAAATAAATAGATAAAATCTTAAAAAAAAAGAGAANATTTAAAAATAATAAATAAATAAATAAATAAATAAATAAATAAATAAATAAATAAAACAGGATGTTAAACTACCACACCAAACTTCCTAGCACACAATACCATGCTGTAAGCATAAAGTCAAATTACAGGCTGACTGTACACTTCTCCTCACTAGCAAGCCTAATCAGTAGAAAGGATAGATACTAAAAGTGAACATGAGAAATGAGACTATGGATTCCAGAGATATTAAATGATGACAAGGGAATATTATGGAGAACTCTATGTCAATAAATTCAACAAGTCAGATGATATGAACAAGAACATCAACAACAACAACAAAAAACTGAATAGCTCAATATCCAGTAAAGGAATGGAATTCATAGTGAAAAACCAGGGCCACAGAAAACTTCAGTGAAGCCCAGCTGGCTTCACTGGTAAATTCTATAAGATACTTAAGAAATAATACCAGTTTTATATAAACTCTGCCAGAAAACTGAAAACTTCCCAATCTAATCTATAAGCCCAGCGTTTGGTAATCTGAGAGCAAAACCAGTGGAAGCCATTTTAACTAAAGAAAAACACAGACTTATATCCCTCCTTAACATAGTTGCAAAAATTCTAAATATAACTTTAACAAGTTGAATGTAAGAACATATAGAAAGGATAATAGATCATGATCAAGCGATATTTATTCCAGGAATGAAAGGAAGTTTAACATTTAAAAATCAAATTCGTATTAATAGATTTTTAAAAAACATGTGATCATCTTAATAGATACACAAAAACATATTTGATAAGAGCCAACATTCATTTCCGATAAAAATTCTGAACAAAGATAGAGGGGATCTTCCTCAATCTGATAAAGGGAATCTACAGAAAATATATAGCTTTGCAAGGTTTCAAGCTATAAGATCATAATATAAAAATAAAGTACACTTCAACATGCTAGATATAAACAATAGGAAATTGAAATTTAAAGATCAATACCACATGCAATAGCATTATTATTTATGAAATATTTAAGGATATAAGTAATAAAAGATGTCCAAGGTATATACCCTGAAAAGTACAAAGTATAGCTAAGAGAAATATAAGGAGACATAAATAAATGGAGTTCTCTCCTATGTTCATGGACTAGAGGTCTCAACACTGTTAAGATGTTAATTCTTCCCAAATTGACCTGTGAATTACAATCAATTTCGATTAATATCCTAGTAAGATTTTTTTTTAAAGAAATTGACAAGCAGACGTACATGAAAATGCAAAGGACCTGAATAGCCAAAACTTTGAGAAAGAATGAAGTTGGAGGACTCATACTACCTGACTTCAAAATGTATCATAGTTACGGAATCAAGACTGTATAGTAGTAGAACAAAGATGGATAAATTGAACAGCATGGCAGAATAAGGAGTCTATACACACACACACACACACACACACACACACACCCCACACATACATGGTAATTGATGTTTTACAAAGAAGAAAAGGTAACTAGGAGGAGAAAGGATCTCTTTGATCCTATATTATCAGGATCAGTAATATAGGAAAAGTAATATAGGAAAATGGAATACCCATAGGAAAAAAAAAAAGTGTACTTTGATCCATACCTCACAGCATACACAAAAATGAACTCAAAATGAATCAGACCTAAATGTAAAACTTAGAACTATAAAACTTCCAGAGAAAAACACAGAAGAAAACCTTTGTGGGCTTGAACGAGGCAAAGATTTCTTAGCTGTAGTACGATATGGAGGATCTGTAATTTTTTTTTAAAGTCACCTTATCAAAACTAAAAAATTGTACTCTTTAAAAGATATCAAAAACTAAAGAGACAAACCACAGACAAGGATAAAAATACTTGCAAACCACACATCTGATTGCCAATTTGTATCCAGATTAAAGAACTCTCAAAATTTAAAACAAACAAACAAACAAAAAAAAGCAAACAACTTAATTTTTTTTAGTGGGCAAATTATTTAAATAGACATTTCATTGAAAAAGATATATGAATGGCAAATAAGCACACGAAAAAAGTTCAACATCATTAGTTATTAGGGAAATGCAAATTAAACCCACAGTAATATTACTATGTACCCATTAAAATAGCTAAATTTTAAAAATTGAACTTACCAATTATTAGCAAGGTTATAGGGTAATGAACTTTCACATACTGCTGTAAGAATGTAAAATGATACAACAAATTTGGAAACGAAGGTACAATAAACTCCTACCTTCTGACCTCACCATTTCACTTCAAGATATTTACCCCAAATAAATGAAAACATACGTCCATACAAAGATTTGTATGCAACTGCTCACAACAACTTTATTTGTATTAGACCAAAGCTGAGTTATCCATACAATGGATTATTAGTCAGCTATAAAAAAAAGAATGAATTATTGATACATGCAAAAACATAGATGCATCTCAAAATACAGTCCAAGAAATAAGCCAAACCAGAAAGAGTACATACTATAAGATTCCATTTACATAAAATGCAATTCTAGAAGATGTAACCTAATTTGTAGAGAGAAAGCAGATCAGTAGTTGTCTATGGATGGGTATGGGGGATGGGGTGGGGCAAGAGGGGATGAATCACAAAGGAGCATGAAGATAATTTAGGAGGTAAGGAATGTTCATTTGCTCAATTATGGTGATAGTTACATCGGTGTATACATATGTCCAAACTTACCAAATTATCCACTTTATTTTTTTAACATATTTTTTATTTAAAATCAATTAACCAACATACACTAAATCATTAGTTTTTGATGTAGCCTTCAGTGATTCATTAGTTGCATATAACAGTCAGTGCTCATCAGATCACGTGCCCTCCTTAATGCCCCTCACCCAGTTACCCCATTCCCCCACCTGCCTCCCTTCCCCAACCCTCAGGTTGTTTCCCGGAATCAAGAGTCTCTCAGGGTTTGTCTCCTTCTCTGATTTCTGCCCATTCAATTTTCCCTCCCCTCCCCTATAGTCCTCTGTGCTATTCCTTATATTCCACATATGAGTGAGGTCATATGACAGTTGTCTTTCTCTAATTGACTAATTTCACTTAGCATAATCCCCTCCAGTTCCATCCACATCAGTGTAAATGGTGGGTATTCATCCTTTCTGATGGCTAATATTTCATTGTATGTATGAACCACATCTTCTTTATCGATTCATCCATTGAAGGGCATCTCGGCTCCTTCTACAGTTTGGCTATTGTGGACAATGCTGCTGTGAACACTCGGGTGCAGGTGCCCCTTCTTTTCACTACATCTGTAGCTTTGGGGTAAATACCTAGTAGTGCAATTGATGGGTCATAATGTAGCTCTATTTTCAACATCTTGAGGAACCACCATACTGTTTTCCGGAATGGCTGAACCAGCTTGCATTCCCACCAACAGTGTAAGAGAGTTCCCCTTTCTCCTACATTTGTTGTTCCCTGTCTTGCTAATTTTAGCCATTCTAACGGGGTAAGGTGGTATCTCATTGTGGTTTGATGTATATTTCCCCAATGGCAAGTGACGTGGAGCATCTTTTCATGTGTCTGTTGGCCCCCAAATTATCCACTTTAGATTTGTGCAGTGTATTGAATATTGTTTTTACTTCTCTAAATGCATATATACCTACATATATAAATGTCAGAGAAAGTTGAAAATTTATGGGATAGATCATTCAAGTATCAGCGATGTCATAGATAAGTGCTAACACAGAATAAAACTCACAAGAGTTTCAATTTTGCTTTCCCAGTGGAGCCACTAGTTTCCATGGAACTCAGGCCACCTGTTTGCATCTGGAACATCTAAGTGAATGTTACTCATCACCAAGGATATTTCATTCTTGAATGATACTCCCTCTTTATAACAATGACAGATGGTACTAACAGGAAAATATTTCTGAGAAATTGTCTCAATCAGGTGTGAAATAAACTCTAATGTTTTCCTATTGCCTGTATGCGTGGATTGACATCAACCCCTGCCTGAGAGTAAGATGGGAACCTGCTAAAGCAGTCCTGCCCCGGCAGCTGGAAAGGCTTCACACAGTGAAGAAGTACCCTGGTCAATTCGCGCTCCCGATGAGTCTAGGGGTGGTGACTGTAGTAGCTGGCGGGGAAGACCGAATGAAGGAGCCCATAGAAGTCATTCGACTTTCCTGACATCACCTTACATTCAGTGAGTTCTGAATTCACATCCCCAGTTCAGCAGCCACATCACTGGGCTGTGTCAGCCAGAAGCTACTCTTGCCACACTGTAGGGAGCGAGAGGAAAAGTAAACCATGGAATTTCCCAGCTAGCTAGCTCAGGCCACAAATACCCTGCAAACAGTGGACTAAATAGAAAGACCATGTCCCGAAGCTTGTGAACCTGAGCTAGTCCTCTGCCATCTTTGTGCCTCCGTGTCCCCGCTTCCTTGAGGCCCCCCATTTATTACGCTCCAGGCATACTGTCCACAGTCCCTCAGTGCACCAAGCTCTTTCTTGTCTCAGTGGCCTTGAACGTGTGGTTTCCTCTGTCTAGAACAGTTTATCCTTCACATAAGTGACCCCTTCTTCTCTTTCAAGTCCCCTCCTCAGAGAAGCCTTCCTAGAGCCCCATAGGGAAGCTTATCCCACTCCATTCTATGCCCTATGTCGCTCCTAGTACTATCCATCATGTGCCTTGTTTCTTTCTTTCCTAACAGCCCATCACAATCTGTAATTATCGATTACGATTTTGTTTATATGCTTACTGTCTCCCTATAGCATATTAACATTTTACAGAGTATATGAATATTTGACAAAACATTTTAAAATTGTGGCAAAATACACATCACATAAAAGTTACCATTTTGACCACATGTAAGCTTTCCAGGGCAGGAAACTTCACAGGTTTTTTCTGTACCCCGGAGCCAAGAAGAGCGTGTGCCAGGTACTCAACACTGAAAATCTGTTTGTTGAATTAATGAGTGGAACATTAAAAGGAGGATAATTCCTACCCAGCCTGCCTCACAGAACTTTTATAAGAGAGAAAAACACCACTCTGAAACACTGCCCATTCTAAGGTATAAAGCTATCGATGTTTTTGTTACTTTTAATACGATGCAGCTCAGAGTTCAATGCTAATTGGGTACTTAAATGCAGATTGGTTAATGAACACAGTTTAAATTGGGCTGGACTGATCAAAGACAACTTTCTAGAGTAGGGGCAAAGTCTAAATAGCTGAAAGGAATCATACCCTGCCTGCCTGGACAGGCCGAGATCTAACGCGGAGGTTTGTCTCCTCTTGGCTTCCCAGGTAATAATTTTTCTGGCTGTCTTTCATTAAAGATGTTTTTTTTCCCTTTCCCTCAGAAGAACAGGCAGAGTTGGCATTTCTGAGGGAAATAAGCAGTCAAGGAGCATACCTCTGGACACATTTAAAGAATTCTGATGACTTTGTGTTTTTCCTAGAAGGGCTCGCAGTTTGCTGATCTCCTCTGCATTTACAGAATGATTGTACTGAAGCCAAGCTAGGAATGAACGCTGAGAAAGGAGGAGCTCTCCATGCAGGAGCGACTACGAGACCTCACTCACCTCCTTGCATTCTTGAAGCTTGCCGAAAGAAACTGGTTTTCTCTTGAAAATGGAAGGCTAAATACCTTACCTGGGAAAATGCCAGTTAGAGAGATAGAAATATTGGCGATGCGGTAGGACGTGAGAAAGTACCCTGGATTTGTAAGTGCCAAAGGAGATTCAAATGGGAAAAAATGTAAAGAAAATAATGTGCAACCCAAGTAGAAGAATGTGGGCAGTAAGGAAAATCCTGATTTCCTGGTGTCAGAGAGACACGAGTTCCACCTCTGGACCTCACTGTGTGATTCTATACAAGTTATTGGCCCCTTCAGAAAAAATGAGACACCTGGATTGAATGCTTTCTCGGTCCTCTATGGTTCTGTTTTTCCTGTGAAACTCATACATTCTTCCTGTGAAAGTAAGAGAGTCAGGAGTCACACAGAGCCTTTGGCCACATTTGTTTCATCACCTTAACTGCATTGGGGAACTGGGTTTAGGGCTCTCCTGCCTTTGTTTAATTTGATTTTTCAATCAGGGTTCTGATTTGCCGAAGTTCGGGATGGAGGGAGGATACCACCTGTGACCTGTGACCTGTGACCTTTGACTTCAGTTAAAAAGAGCTTGTTGAAAAGATAGTGAGCACTTTGCAGAATCCCAAGAAGCCTGAAGAAGCCAGAGGGGAGGTGGGACCTGAGGGCCAGCGAGGACCACAACCATCATGTTACCAATCTGGTGCCCTGAGGACTCCACACTCCCTCCATGAATACTGGATGCCACGCTGGCACCTCCATGTCCTTGACAGAGGACATCACAACAGTCAACACCGGAAGTGCAGCAGCTGCGGCCGCCGCCTGACTCTGGGATGGATTCTTGGCTGCACCTGGACCCAGTTAGTCATAAGCTCCCACTTTAGTCTTGGTGGTTGGGTCTCATGGCCCTAGCTTCTATCATGTTACCTAGGACTAGGCATAAAAGAAATAGGAAAGGGTGCCTGGGTAGCTCAGTTGGTTAAGCATCTGCCTTCGGCTCAGATCATGATCCCAAGGTCCTGGGATCAATCCCCGCCTCAGGCTCCCTGCTCAGCGGGGAGTCTGCTTTTCCCTCTCCCTCTGCCTCTCCCCCCTGCTTGTGCACTCTCTCTCTCACTCTCTCTCTCAAATAAATAAATAAAATCTTTTTTTAAAAAGTAAAAAAAATAAAAATAAAAAAAGTAAAAATAAAAAAAAGTAAAAATAGGAAAATAAATAATTGGGTTTTTCAATGTCCATAGTGGAAGACAAGTTCTATCTCCCCACAAGATTTATGAAGTGGAAAACTCCCCCACAAAGGAAATGTTCAGATATGTTGCAGTCACAAAAAACACAGATGTTTAAAACATCTGAAGTATTTGTCAATAGGAAAAGAACATGTGTTCATACAGGGCCACATATCATTAAGGACTCAAACTTCTAAAATTGAGACCTAGAAAGGAGACTACAGGCCACCTAATCCAGCCCTTTGTTTTACAGATGAGAGAGGGATGATCGCCAACCCAGGTGCACAGCTGGACCAGCACTCCGGTTTCCTGTTTTGATGCCAATCGTCTTTGCATTATCATGCCGCCTTCCAAAAAAAGAACAGAACCTCTTTGTCAAACTGGGTGAGATACCGAATGTTCATAAAACATTTATTTTTGCAACTTCACTTGGTTCGATTCATTATGAAGATTTTGAGATTCAACAGATGCAGATACGACGCCCTCCCCTCTCAAGGTTTGTATTCAATTAATATTTATTAACCGCCTATCATAATGGCAGACATTGAGTTGCAGTTCTCCTTAATGTAGCAGGAAGGGCAGGGGTCGGTTTGGATCTGAGGAGCAATTGGTGAGGGACCTGGGGCACTGTGGGATTCTCTCACCCTCTGTCACCTTTGCTGCTCTCAGAGCGTCATTTTATTCTCCCCTTTTTTTTATAGCTCCCTCTGCATCTGGTCCTTTTGGCTGGAAACAAGACCTGCAGCAGCTATGGATAGATATGTTACAGTGTCAGTAAACAGCCCAGCTCCCTCATTGCCAGCACCAAATTCCCCAGGAGGAAACAGTGGCCCAGGGTGTCCCATCCCATCAGCGGTAGCCAGGGGCGTCAGAACTGCACTGCACAACATGGCTGCTCCCAGCATCTCTACAGAATGTGGAGGGCAGTTCCAGAAAAAGCTGGGAAATGCTCAGACAGACTTGATTCCTGTATACATATATGAATTAACTTCACACTCACATTAGCTCCATTCATTCATTTCCTCATTAAATACGTACTGAATGCTGCTGCTTTCTCTGCCCTATTTTAGATCATGAACATACAGCGGTGAACCAAATAAGCAAAGACCCAAAAAGGCAAATGAATAGGGGGATGTATTGTGCATCAGAATGCGGTGAGTGCCATAGGAAAAATAAATCAAGGTTAAGAGTGAGGTTTGGGGGGGATGGACGAATATGCACCCATGACTATTTAATGTAGCATGAACAGAGAAGGCCTTGTGCAGAAGTGGATATTTGAGTTGAATTCTGAGGGAATTGAGAGAACAGACCATGAAGCCATGTGGTAACAGCATTATTGGCAGAAAAACAACAAGTACAAAGACTCTGAGCCTGGGATGTGCCTTGGGTGCTCAAGAAACAACTAAGAGGGTGGCGTGGCTCTACCAGAGAAGGCGAGGAAGAGCTCCAGCAGAGGATGAGCAGGACGGGGGGCAGTCAGACCGGTGGGGCCCGGGGCTTTGTAAACCCCTACCGAGGACTTAGGCTCCTGCTCTGAGTGCGAGGGAAAGACATTCAAAGGTTTTAAGACTAGAAGTGACATAATCTCACATGCTTATTGTATTGAGAGGAAAACAGGGGAGTAGGGAGAAGGCTGCCAAGTTTGGGATTTATTTTAAAGGTGAAACTAACAAGGTATACTAGTTGATTAGATGTGAGAATTGAGAGAGAAGGGAGATTTAATGATGAGTTTTGACTTCAGCAACTAGAAAGATAGCAATGCTATATACGGTGAAGGGGAAAACTGGAAGAGAAGCAGGTCAGTGATGGGATCTGGGTTCAGTTCAGGCCATATTAACTTAAGGTGATTTATAGACATCCAAGTGGACACTGAGCAAGCACTCAACTGCATGAATATCGAATTCACATAGGAAGCTCTGGTGAAGATATATATTTTGGGATTGTCAGTACATGGATGGCACTTAAAGCCTTGAAACTGAATGATATTACCATGGAAGTGAATATTAATACAGAAGAGAGCAATGAGGGAGAGGAGGAATCCCCTGAGCAGTCCAATATATAGAGGTTGGGGAGATGAGGAGGAACCATAAAGGATGTGAGACAGGAATGTCCAGTGAGAAAGGAAGAGAATGAAAAGAGAATGGTATTCCAGAAGCCAAGTGAAAGAGATGTTGAAGGAGGCAATGATTAAGTGGATCAATAGTTCCTGGTACTCCAATCCGGCTGAGACACTGGATTTAACAACATGGAAGTCTGAGATCCATTTCCTCTCTTTCTTTCTTTCTTCTTTCTTTCTTTTCTTTTCTTTCTTTCTTTTCAGTAAGGTGCTGGGAACAAAATCCAAGCACCGTGAGTGCCAGAGAGAAAATAAGGAGAGAGAAATCAAAGACAGCTTGTATGAAAAACTCTCTGGAAAATTCTGCTATAAAAGTGAACAGAGAAATGGGGCAGTAGGTGGAGGTCAAGAGGAGTTTGTTTCATTTGTTTGTTTGCTTGCTTTTAAGATGAGAGTATTGAAGCATTCTTGTGTACTTACGCGAATGATCCAGTAGAAAGGGAAAAACTGATAGTCGTGGGAGAGAGAAGGGAAAAATACCAGAGGGATGTTCCCATGCAGGTGAGAAATGATGGGATCTAGAGCACGAGCCTGAAAGTTGACCTCAGATGGGAAGAGAGAAGGTTAGGCCTCAGTAACTAGAGGAGAATGAGCCATATAGGACAGATGCCGGTGAAGTGATAGACATAGGAGTAAGAACATATGGAAGTTTCTCTCTTTTTCCAAGTTTTTTTTTTCAAGTGAAGTAAGAAGTAAGGTCACCAACTGAAAGAGAGGATTGCAAAAGAGGTCTTGGAAGTTTGAGAAATTAAGAGAGAATGTAAACTACAAATAAATAGGATATTAGATGGACTAGGGAAATTTAACAGTATTTTCAGGCTTCAATACAGGCCCTTTTGAAATGTGTCATCATGAATTTAAAGGGTGACAAGACAGCATGGTTAATTGTTATTTTCCAGCTACATGTGCTGCATGTGTGCAGTGACTGTGTGAGTGGAGTATTGAATTTAGCCGGCTTGGAGATCTTGCCAGGCAAATGTGATGAAGGGAGACGGGAGAAGAAAATGGAAGATATGGGTAAAGGGGAAATTATAATAATGAACTATGGAAACTAAATTGAGTAAAGTGGGAGAAGGAGACAGGAAAGCAGGCAAAAGGCAGAAGAATCAATGACTGTAGATCTCAGTGGAATGGAAAATTTAGTGTTAGAGTTGGGGTATAAGAAGGAGCGAGGTGAAAATCCACAAGATTGAATCAGAGAGGGAAATGCATGTGAGATATTGAAATGAAGAGTGATGATAAGGAATAGGCTTACGTTGTTGTGGTAAGGACCGGGTATTGTACATAAGTGTTGAATCACTAAATCCTACCCCTGAAACTAATATTACACTGTGTGTTAACTAACTGAAATTTAAATTAAAACAACAACAACAACAATAACAACTAGAATGGGCCTAAGTTATATAACTTCCCTGAGACCTGCCAGCGGAAGAACCAGTTTCCCTTCTATTCTGTCTGGTTGCGATGGTGTCACCATGGGGCTATCTCTTGTCTGCCCTATGGCCATTGTTCCTCCCGTTCCCCTTCTTCTCCTCCATTCCTCACCATAGAATGCTTCCTGTAAGCACAACAGGAAGACGAGGCTCAGAGAGGGTAAGAAACATTGCCTAAGACCACACAGCTGGAAAGTGGAAATATTTGTGACCCAAGAGGTAGGATGAGAAACATGCCGAAGAGTTGAAGGCCAGAATCAAGAGGCAAACCTTCCTGTGGAGGAAACAGCAGTGGTGAAGGGTCCAGACCAGACAAGAGCAAGTTTCTGTGGCAACCCGAAGCCTCAGGACCTCTCCCGGTTTCCTCTCGTTTGCCCACTACGTGGTGTGTGATGACGGGTTGCCAAGGGTGGAAACCTTGAAAGATTTAATAATAGTTTTGTAAAGGTCATTCAAAAGTGCTTTATAATTGTTCATCTTTATCTTTTAATTCCTGTTTTGAGAAACAGGAAGAGAAATAAACAGGAAAATCTCCAACAGGATCCAATTAAATAAAAATAGTGCAGACAGGAAACAAACATCATAAACCTTTAAAGGAGGGCAGAGGACGATATGGGTTGAGAAATCCTGCAGGACTGATTACTTTTCCTTGATATTGAAGTAATCAGTTACCATTAGTTGGAACCCTGACAGACATTGGACAATAGCTTATCATCTACTTGCAACCCCTTTCTGCCATGTTAGACATTTCCCCAAAACTGTGTCTGCCAACACCTGTAAAGGAAAGAGGACCAGACCTGGCCATGCCTCTGTCAAGTTATAGCATCATATTTTGGCCTACGAAGCAAATGCCTAAAAGAATAGCTAGCATTCATTGAGGGTTAGTGTTTGTTATACACAGGGCTATGAATTTTGCACACAAAATTTAAAAGGGACTAGAATTGCCATACCTAAATGATACACTCTTGCTTTTTCAAGTCTGAGCCTCGATGAGCTTTGAGTACCTCAAATGTGAACTAATTCATCAGATTACCCAGGGTTTAAGTGAACGTTTATAAAATGCTACTGTAAATGAGGCATCCAGATTATCACTGTAAATGCAGAGATCAATAAGACACCACCCTCTAGAAGGTCATAATCTGGCTAAATATTGAAGTTAGGATCTGTTGAATCTGTCCTATATTGGTGCCTATCATGTGTTTCTTATTAAAAAGTACTCTTTTTTTAATGATTTTATTTATTTATTTGGCAGAGAAAGAGACAGCCAGAGAGAGAGGGAACATAGGCAGGGGGAGTGGGAGAGAAAGAAGTAGCCTCCCAGCAGAGGAGCCTGATGCAGGGCTCGATTCCAGAACATCAGGATCGGGCCCTGAGCCGAAGGCAGACGCCCAAGGACTGAGCCACCCAGGCGCCCCTTAAAAGTACTCTTGATTGGAAGTCAAGAGTCTTTATTTCTACTCCCTTTGCCACCAGTTTAATCAACTGTAAAGACTCCAGGGGAAACCTTGCCCTTCTTTGGAACCCAACTGGGTTTCTTAAAAGGAATGGTTTGACCCATGTTCCCTACATTCTCTTCCAATCCTTTTATTTTTTATTCAACAAACATGTATTTAGCACCATGTGCCAGGCCCTTTGCAAATATTAACCTACTTATTCCTCATAACAATCTTATTATGTTGGTAATATTATTATCCCCGAGAATATCATTGTATTAACCCTATAATAAAACTATTACTATCCCCTGTTACAGATGATGAAACAGAGGCACAGGGGCATTTGGAATAATTAAGATAATTTTACTCTTGACATACTTAGGATTTGTTTACTTTTGCTTTGCTGAGTGATTTATACACAGCCTTTGAGCATTCGTTGCAGGTGTAGTTATGACATCAGTTTTGTAGGATGTTTTCTGCTTGGGTAGAACAGCTGCAGTCACCACCAGAAACAGTGGAGCCCCAAGTCATCTGTGTCACAGTGACAAACATGTACACGGGAGCAACCGGTAGGAGTCCCTTTATGTCCTTTCTGTCCCCCGACACTTACGCTCTCTCTTGCCTTCTCTTTAATGAAAATAGGTGGAAGTGCTTAACACAGAAACCTGTTTATTTTACACTCTTTAAAAAATCCCCTTTCTCTTTTGTTCCCTCTCTCCCTCTTCCCTTCCTCTGTCGCACCCAGCCTTTCAATACCACCACTTTTATATTTATGTTCTTTTCTGTCTTTCTAATTACTTGCTACCCAACAGTGATGGCTAACTTCCACCCCAGGCTGGCTGTGTATCTCTACCCCGTGATTCTAGATTCCTCTGCCTCCCTTCCCATCTGCTCTCAGAGACCATTTACCTACTGCTGCAGTGAGGGCCTACAACCGGGTCCCCACCACAGCCCCACAGTCTGATCTTGCTGCCACAAGCTCCCTCTCCCAACACCCCCCACCTGACCCAACAATTCCATCTTTCTGTGTTGCCCCATGCTCTGAGATTTCTACATCAAAGGGCTCTGCAAGCACCAGGCTTGATCTGATCTAAGCCTTCTCAACACCCACCTATTTGACAACACAAAGTAGAATTTTAACAATGGGAGTTCCTCAAAATAATATAAAGTGGTGGTCAGAAGACACCCGTTTTGAACAGAACAGCATGTGCAAAAGCAAAGCAACAGGTTTTGGGTTTATTATTATTTTTTACAAGTCACTTGATACTAATAACATTTAAAGTGCTGACACCTGCAACTTTTCAAAAATTGGAGAAGAGGCAAGGTGATACCTATATTAACGTGACTCTCACTTGCCTTAAGACAGCATTCTTGCATCGTGGGGCCGGAGAGGCTGCCCTGCTCTCTAATGTTCTGTGCCAGCCTGGCTCTCTTCCTAGGACAGCTTCATTCAGATGAACATCAGCTGTCAAACATGCTGCCGGGGCGGGGGGGGTGGGTGGTAGTTCCCAGCTACTGGGCAAGGAGAAAGAGCTAAGTCAGAAGACTAGGATGATATCCAAGCTTTTCATTTACTTACAGTTTAACTTTAGGCAAGTCACTCTCTCCACCCAAATCTCAGTTTACTCATCTGTAAAATGAAGAATTTGGGGGAGCTCTCCTCTTCTTGGCAGGTGGGATGCAGCCCAATTCAAAAATCACTTAAGTAAGCCAATAAAATCTTCAAATTTAAAAAAAAATGAATTTGGCATATTAATACCACCGGTCACTAGTGCTTTAAAGTTCTGAGATTCCATGATTCTAAGCTTATCATCCAAAATATCTAAATGTCTAATTTTATCAAATTGCATATTACAGCAGCAATTTCTAAACTCCCTGCTAAGTGGTCCCCAGTAACGAGTACCACTCTGCTAGCTAGGGTGTGAGGACATAAAGAAAAATAGAAAACATGGTTCCTGACCTCCAGGAGTCTTTATCTATCTATGGAGAGAAACACTGACAAGGGTAACTAGCCTGAATACTTGGGAAATGAAATTTTTCTAACTCTAGTCACACCTGATATTCAGAATCATGACGGATAACGAGTGATCATGATGTTGGCTCTAAGCTGGGCTTTACAGAATGGGCAGATCTTGATAAGTGAAAACAAGAGAAAAGACTTTTAGTAGATGAAAAGCAAATAATAAGTGTTTGAAATGATGTGTGGAGAAGGTTATTGGACAGTAAGAGAGTGACAATGTTAAGGACGGTTTAGAAAAGCTACGTGGAGAACTTCAGATTTGTTTCCATGAATGGTTGGAAGCCATTGAAGGATTTTTGAGCACTTAATATGATAAATGCACAAACCAAATAAATAATAAAAATCAAACCTATATCTCTCCTGGAAGTCTTAATGTGGCAGGTCCCAGAGCCAAGGGCATGTTAGAAGTTTATAAGTGTAATAAAAGAAAGAAAGAAAAAGAATGAAAATCTCCTTCCTCTCATTTTCTAGTACTCTGATCTGGGGACTATTAGCTGAAGCAGCCCAGAGTTCTAATTGCCTGTTAATTGACAACGCATAGGGAGGGAAGTGATTGCTAAGGTAACCAGGTCCCAAGCCATATAGGGCTTTGCAGAGTCATTCCAACACCTTGAGCTACCCTTGGTAGTGAACAGTGTTAGGCTGCTCAGTCTGTGGCAGAGCCCCTGCTCTTAACGTTCACCCAGAAGAAGGCAGGGCCGTGCTCGAGGCCAGATGACATTTCTGGGTGATATTAAAAGAAGTTTGATGCTGAAATTTTATTAGGAAATGTGAAAAGACAAATTTCTCTTATTGAGCCCCAATCGCTCCGCTAAAACAATTTTAAGTGGAACATCCTAGAAAAATTGCAGCAGCTATCTGTAGCCACAAAGTGTTAGACCTGGAATTGCCCTTAGATGCCAACACTTTCATTTGTTAGATGGGATTATCAGCCCAGAGTGGAGAAGGAAAGTTTTTAAGGTCAAATTTTAATTAACAGCAGGCCTGGGGTGAAACCCCAGGTTTCACAGCTCTCAGGCAATAGTTTTCTCTAATTCATCAAATGGCCTCTTGCATTATTGCTTGTTGACTTACAGAAGGAATTCCAGGCAATCTTCAAGATCAATGTGGTAGAGCGATGGTGAAGCGGGGAGTGAGTAGTTTCTTGGAATTCCCACACATCTAGGGTACTGTTTGTGAAAAAGACCCTCCAGTTCTGTCGGTTTACTAGCTGTCACTACAAAGGGAGGGAGACTTGGACTCTGGTGCTCCTGGAAGCAAAAGTTAGATTATTCCTTGACAAATCAACTTCTAGACATCTGGATATTGTGATAAAACCATCCTATTTAAAATCCAGTTTTCAAGCTATCCCTTCTTGCTCCCTATCCTCCTTTTTCTCTGCTCTCTTTTTTCTTTTTTCATCCCGTAATACTTATGACTTTCTAACTTACCCCGTGATTTTTTTTTTAAGTTTGTTGCGTATTACCCTGACTCCTGGACAAAAATGTCAGCTCCACCAAGAATCTTTGCTCGGTTTACACATGTGTCCCAAAGACCCAGGTATTCAATAAACATTTTAAATGAGTGGCTGCATAACAACTGGATCTACCATTTATTTTGAACGATGAGCATACTTTTAAGTCATGGTTTCTTATCTGCCAAATGGGCAGAATAATTCCCACCTAATAAGGATGTTATAAGGATCAAATGAAGTAATATGAGAAAGTATCTTGCACAGTACTGGACCCCAAAGCACCTGTTACCCCTGGAAATGGATTGATGGATTGAAAAGTTGTCTTTCAGAAAGATGGGTTCTGAATGGGCATCACTGAATCCCTCCATGACTGTGTTGTGATGTATAGCTTACGGCCAGGTTTTCTACTTACATTTCTCATTTTTCAAATGATGACACACTGCAGAGAATGCTTGTGTAAAAGCTCAATTTACTGGGAGTATTTTTTTAAAGATTTATTTATTTATTTGAGAGAGAGAGCGCACGCGCACGCATGTGCAGGGTGAGGGACAGAGAAAGAGAGAGAGAAATCTCCAAGCAGGATCTCCACTGAGCATGGAGCCCCACATGGGGCTCGATCCCAGGACCCTGAGATTATGGCCTGTGTCAGACGCTTAACAGGCTGAGCCACCCAGGTGCCCCCAAAAGAGTATTTATTAAATTAAAACAATTCACAGATGTGAAAAATGCTTATAGTTTTTCTTCAAAGCACTTCATAGTTTACAAAACCCTTTCATATCCATCATCTCGTCCAATCCTATTTGTCACCAGGCACAAGGAGTGAGAACTCATTCTGTACCTTCTCAATCAACTTTTCCATTTTACATACTGTATGTCCCTATACTGCAGACATCAGCCTTCTTCTCACTCCCAGATCCTGGTTTGTACTTGTACTCTTCCTTTTTCCATCTATACTTTTGCTCAGGTTGTCCCCTCTGATTGGAATGCCTTCTTCCTTCTGGTCCCCCAAATAGACCTTAAAGTTTGATCCATTTTTTCAAGGCCTAATTTGAGTCCCTTCCCTTCCAAAAGCCACCCCAGGCCCTTTTAGCAGGTGTCCGTAGAGAAATCTGTAGTTTTTGCCTCTTTAATATCCATTCTTTCTTCTTATGGTATCAACAAACCTTATTTTCCAAATGATCCTAGTGGGCTATCAAATGCTCTATGCAGTTTTTCCCCCTCCCCAAGCTGTATACCAACAACAACGCAAACACTGAAGCTGGACATGTGAGCCAAGCCAAGCCAAAAGGCTCTCTGCTGAGATTGTGGAATGGAGTCTTGGGCAGAAGGCCATTCTGTTGTGAACTCCTGAGCCTTGAATTATTTCAGTACCGTGATCCTAAGCACAATCTCCAAGACCTTGGACCGCTAAGCTCCCAAGAGTTGCCTTCCTGTTCCTGTCTTTCCAAGACCTTTTCTCCTTCAATTCTGAGAACTATCCAATTTCCCTCAATACACGATCCACTTTATTGATTAAAGTTTTTGTTGCAAGCAGCCAAGGAAACTGAAGAGTTATATTCTCTCCAGTGTTTCCACAGTTCTTTCTTGGTCACCCTATTACATTTCCCACATTCCTGCTTTAGATAAGTGTTGAGATATGCTCCTGCCTCTCTTATTGAACTCTAAGCTCCCCACCAGGGTCTGTGCCCCCTTCAATTCCTACTCTTGTCACTCGCATGCCTAGGCCCTCAAAAAATGTTAATCCAAGTTGAGAAAACATATATTTTCTTTAGATTGCCTAATGATTCAAATTCTCATCCAACACTTAGTTTAAAAAAAAAACCTATTTTTTCTCAACTGCTTAGGATAATTGAATCTCAGGACTGGAAGGGACTTGTAATTTTAATAGTAGGATTTAATTATTATGCCCATATCCCATCACCCACATAAGAATGAAGTACAAATAGATACCATTGGAATATTGGTATGGGCAAAGTGATTGTCACCCCTTTCCAGGAGAGCCACTCTCTATCTCATTCCATCCTCCAATGATCAAAAGCCAAACTAGAGCCAGGATTAGTGTAGAATGAAGCAGAGAAGGGATGGTGGTTAGGGGGAGTGACAGGAATTTTGAGTGCCTGGAAGAAGCAGGATAGACCAGAGAAAGTTGTAGAATGAGTAAGAGCAGTGCCAAAACTTTTATGTGCTTGTAGAGCTTTCACTCCCATATCCATTTGAAGGTCTTTAGGAGTGCATCTGTGAGGTAAAATAAAAAGCAGGGCTCCCTGCTTCAGAGAGAGCCAAGAGCCTGGAGAGCCCGATTCCCCAGAGAGATTTCTAACTAGTCCTGGCAGAGCCTGCCCTGTCTTTGCATCAGGATGGAAAGCAGGATACGTTTAATGTTCTACTGGGATATCTCTGTTTTTTCTGTTTCTTTCAACTTTATTTCATTTCAAGCTTCAATTATCAACAGATGGTATTTCCTTTTATTTTTCTTGGATTCTCTATTCTCTCAATTTATAAAATCTGAGATGTAGCCAATGTTTATTTTTCAAACATGCCACTAAAGCTTCATTGTAAAATTTGATAAATTATGCCTTCCCCTAACAAATAAGTCAATTTATTAATTGGATTTAAAAGTTATCTTTCATATATAAAATAGATTAGTATATAAAATATATGTAACATTTTAAATAAAGAGATATGCTATATCTTTAATGTATAAAGTTAAATTTATCCCAAAATAGATCCAGCATATGAAATATGGGAAGGCAGAAAGGAAAGAAAGAGAGGGGGGAAAACAATATTTATTTAGTCTCTGATGTATGTGACACATCTTTATTATACAAACGAGGAACTGTCTATAAAGGAGGTTGAATGAAGCCAGTTAACAGATGCTCTCTTACCCAGGCATTTTTAATAGATATTTTTTTAATCAAAAAATGTTTATGATCAGGAGTAAAACAAGGAAGGGAAACTGACTCTACGCCATTAACTCAGGAAATGACGGCCAAGGAGAGAAGCAAGTTTCTGGCAAAGCCAGGCACAGGATGGTATGTGTGCTTTCCCTGCCCCATTCCCCCAAATCAAAAAGTACTGAAGAAGGGTGTCAAGCATAAAACACTTCTCATTTGGAGGAAGCGAACTGAGAGCGTGAAGCGTCCGTACTGGGGAAGTTCATGGAAACATCTTCTATAGTGCTTGATACACCTGCCATCACAGGGCTTCAACATATGCAGAAAGGGCTACCAAGGCTTAGGACCTTTCAGAAAAGACATGGTGTGGGGCCAAGATGGGAGGTATAGTTTGATTGGGGGGGATATGCTCTGGCTGGATAAAGTGGGCCTCGCTCCCCAAATTCAGAAGAAATGAGGTTGGGAAGGAGAGCCTTTCTTCTTTTCAGCTCCTTGCCATTGTCTGTGAGTATCTGAAATAACATATAGAACCTATATCTTCATTAACCAATTAAAATATAATCTGGAATCATTAACACAAAAAGGATCTGAATAAGGCTTCTTGTGTGTTTGATCAACAAGAATCAGCCCCTTGGAGCAAAATCGCCCTTGCATGAATGGCTTGAAAAAGAAATTGTCCATGGGTGTAGCTGAAGATCGGATGCAGGCCAACGGGAGGCTGATCAGGAAACAATAAAGCTGTCTTAGTGCGCTGCCGTCACAGCCCAAAGTCAATTTACCAAGTACTGTCATATCAGTTTACACACCTACCAAAAATACGGTAGTGTCTACCCCACTCCACCCTCCCCGATAACACAGTGTATCATCAAACATTATGATCTTTGAGTTTTACATAGGCAAAACCTTATTTCATTGTGTTTTCAAATTGTATGCCCTTTACATAAGTACTAAAAAAAAATGGTGAACTTCATATAAAAGATAATTTCGAGATAGGGAGGCCTTTTTAAGCATGAAACAAAATCCAGAATCATAAAAGAGTGGCAAATTTGAGTATATAAAAATTAAAATTTCTGGGTGTGAAAAAATAACATAAGTAAGATTAAGAGCAAACAGGAAGGAAAAATATTAGCAAAGCAAAATACAAAACACCATTTTATTTATTTATAAAACTTCTAAATGAACAAGAAATATTAAATAGGAAATGGGGAGAAAGGAATAAAATTATTTCTAAATGTAAACTTGATTTCTCTTCCTTTAACACTCAAATAATTTTACACCATTCTTGGAATAAAAGTCAAAATTCTTGTGTGGCTTATCATCCTCGGCATGATCTGGCTTCCCTCCACCCCTCCAATTTCATTTTTTATCATTCTCCCTCTCGCTTCCCCGTTCCAGATATATTGGCCTTCTCCCAGTATTTCTTGATTTCTTCATGCATTCTCTCCCCTTAGAACACCCTCTCCTTCCTAAAAAGTAAAAATAAAACAAAATCCTTATCTTAACAGACATTCGAATCTTAGCTTAAATGACATTTCCTTAGAGAAGCCTTTTCTGAGCACTGCAACCCCCCACCCCAAACTAGATGAAGTTCTCTATTATTTGGTCTCACATTTCTCCACCCTTACCCTTCACAGTACCTCACAGTCCACTGATCTCTATCTGTCCTGATTAATTTATGTCTCCTCCATTAGATGGGACTCCTCCAGGGAGCTCACCTGTCCATCTTCAGGACTTAGCCGATTGCCCAGCACAAAAGGCAGTTGAACCAAATACTTGCTAAATTAATGCTTGTTTTAATTTTCTCACTTCTCAGACCATTGTCGTAAACATTCCTCACATGACTCCTCTATGTACCATTGCATTATCTCAGGTACTGGTTGTCCAATGATGGTGAGTCAGAGTATCTGCATTTCCTGCTCACTTGTTAGAAATGCACGTTTTGGGCTCCAGTCTAGACCTACTGAATCAGAAACTCTGGAGATGGGGCCAAAGGTCTGTGTTTGAATAAGTCTCCAGGTGATTCTGACGTGAACCAAAGTTTGAGAATCACTGTTCTAGGATATCACCAGCTTCAGGAACCCACATACCCAAATACCAAGTTGCTTAATCGTTCTGAAAGTTTGTTTCTCACTCATGTAACAGTCCAACATGGTTGCTCCGCAAGGTCGTTCAGGGACCTAGGCAGACAGAGGCTGTGCCAGCTTCCACATGTGGCTTCCAGGGTCACCCACAACTTTGGGATCCAGTGGAAGCAGGAAAAAAGAGAACATGGAAACCATGAACAGCTTCGAGCACCCTGGCCTGGAGGCAACACGTGGCACTTCCACTCACATTCCACAGTCCACAACCAGTCATGTGGCCCCATTTCGAAGTAAGGAGGCTGGGAAATATAGCCTCTACTGGGCAGCTGGTCCTCAGCAATAACGCACTCCTATGGAGGAGAATACAAACTTTTGACAGGCAGTCGGCCGTCTCTGTCACTGTCGTAGCATGAAAACGTCACTTTCGAAACTTATTTCCGTAAGAACAGGAACCCTCTGTCTCAGCAAAATCCTTATGAGGCAAATTCTACGTCTCTCATTCTGGTTTCTGTGGTGTGATTCGCATGTGCTACGACGAGCCCAAAGTCAGCTGTTTCATCCGTTTGGTGGGGTTTGCTCCATCTGGTGCAACACTCCTGGTGATCTCTTCAGTTCCTGAAGGGTTAGGAAGAAAATGGTTCATGCCAGGCCAGGTGGGGCAACAGGCTGGACACAGGCCTCCTTCCTCTTCTCCCTTCTCATCTAACACTCAGATCACAGGCCACCACAGAGAAGTGCATTTGGTGTTTAGGTTTATTTTTTGAATTTGTTTATTTTCTTATTGTTTTGTTTAGTAAATACCAAAGTTCTGACATATATGCCCAAGCCCAAGGCACTAGGTTAAGAGATCATTTCAATGTTTGTCTAGTGTAGCTGTCCTCCGTCCTCTCAGAGCAGGCAGGTTCTCCGTCTCGAGTGTTCTGTTGGTAGCTGGCAGGGGTGGTGAGGAGTGCAAAGGGAGGCCTGTTACTAATAGGTAAGGACCGGACATTCGCTCTGGCCTGCTCAGTGTCTGTCTACCGCGTGAATCTCATTAATCTTTTTTTTTTTTTTTTTGAGAGGAAGAGGGAGAGAGAGAGAGAAGGGGCAGAGGGAGAGGGAGACAGAGAATCTCAAGCAGACTCCCCGCTGAGTGTGGAGCCCGTGGCAGGGCTGGATCTCACAACCCTGAGTTCATGACCTGAGCCAAAATCATGAGTCTGACGCTTAATCGACTGAACCACCCAGGCGCCCCTCATTAATCTTTTATTTTTATTAATTTAACAATTTTATTAATCATTTCATTAATCATCTTTCTCCAAAAGTATTTATGTGCGCACAAAAGTGAAGCCCTATGCTGGGCCATCCACATGCAAAAGAACAAAGTCGAATACCTACCTTATACCACCACTTAACTCAAAAAGGATCATCAACTTAAATATAAGAGTTAAAACCATAAAACTCTTAGAAGAACACACAGAGGTAAATTTTCATGGTCTTAGATTAGGCAAGGATTCTTAGATATGACACCAAGAGCAAAAAATAAATAAATTATACTTCTTCAAAACTAAAAAACTTTTTGCATCAAAGACAATGAAGAGATACTTACAGGATGTGAGAAAATATTTACAAATCATATATCTGATAAGGATCTAGTATTCAGAATATATAAAGAACACTTACAACTCCACAGCAAAAGACCAACTACACAAAAGATGGGCAAAGGACTTCCACTGACATTTCTCAAAAGAGGATATGTATGAATAGCCAACAAGCACATTAAAAGATGTTTATCACCATAAATCATTACAGAATTGCAAATCAAAACCACGATGAGATACCATTTCATACCCATGAGGATGACTACAAGAAAGAAAAAGAAAAAGAAAAAAAAGGAAGCGTTGGTGAGAACGTGAAGAAATCAGAACCCTCATACTCTGCTAATAGTATATAGCTAACAATATGGAACCAGTTGAGGTTTTGGGGTTTTTTTCCCCCACCAAGTCTAAGCTAACCTTTGGCTATCAATGATAATTGATAAAGATAATTTCTGATAACTCAAAAGTTACCACTGGAATTTATCTTGGGTTCTTGTTTTGATGTATTCTTTCTCCAATGTTCAAAGCAATGACTTTTGGAGTCTGCCTTTCTGCAAGATCTGTGAGAAATATAAATGAGATGTGAAATGAAAACAGAGAAAGGTGAGAGAAAAAAATAAGGTCCTGGGCTAACCACAAATAGAATAATCAACTTCTAAAAGCCTCAGCATGAATATTTTTTAGTTTCTATCTTGAACCAGGCACCTGGAGTGGGTGGTAGAGAGGAGATTAAAATGAAGAAAGATGAAGGAATCATGGCCACTGCCCTCCAAGAGGCAGAACTTGAGCTGGGACTTAAGGTACAAGACTTTGACAGTGGCAATGTGAAGCGTGGTTCTGTCACACGAAGCAGTAGTAAGCACATAATACCTGGCACAAGAAGCTCTTAAAAATTTAACTTTGGGGGCGCCTGGGTGGCACTGGGGCGCCTGGGTGGCACAACGGTTAAGCGTCTGCCTTCGGCTCAGGGCGTGATCCTAGCGTTCTGGGATCGAGCCCCACGTCAGGCTCCTCCACTGTGGGCCTGCTTCTTCCTCTCCCACTCCCCCTGTTTGTGTTCCCTCTCTCGCTGGCTGTCTCTATCTCTGTCAAATAAATAAATAAAATCTTTAAAAAAAAAAAAAAAAAAAAAAAGTTTAAAAAAAATTTAACTTTGACTCTTGCTCATTTAGAGGTTGATTACCTAGTCTGTTTATAGTCGCTAGTCATCTTGAGTTTAAGCTTTCTTTCACTGAGACAGATTTTCATCATTCCAGGTTTGTACATATTTTGGAAATTTTGTACCATCTTAAGTACTCTGCTGATTACAGCTAAAACTGATTCTCCCAGGCAACTAATTCATTCCTTCCTCTGTGTTTCCACGGTGCTCTGTTCACACCTTTATGGGGCTCAGATTACACTGTATATTAACTATATGTTCACTTTTCTGGCTCCTTCACTTGAGTGAAAGCTCCTCATGGAATGTGATCGTATCTTTTCGAGACAGGGAAACATAGCGGTTAGGCATTTGGGCTCTCTCAGCTCCTTCTCCCCAAGTTCAAATCCCTGCTCTACCATTTCCTATCTTGCTGTATAACCGCACACGTGTTATTTGTTGACCTCCTAATATTTGTTTCTTCCTGTGCATAATAATGAACCTATCTCATAAAGATGCATTCTGAGCATTAGATTAGATATGCGAGGTACTTTCTCCAGTTCTTGGCACACAGGGTTGATCAATAAATACAAAGTCACATCCTATAGCCCACAGTTTCTGACTCGCACTAAGTATTGAATGAAGTTCATAGAAATAGTAAATGAATAAATTATTTTACTAGAGCTTCCTGGATTGGGGAATAGTTGTAGCCTACTTTTCCTGCCCAAATTTCCTACAGATAAAAAGAGAAATCCCCTTTCAAACATCCCATGATGCTACAGTGAGTCACTCATTTCCCTTCAATTTGGTGGGGAAATGTCGGTGACTGTTTCTTCCTCATCTTTCCCAGAAACTCTGGACTCAGCTAAGAAATGAAGATAGGGAGCAGTCATCCGAGGTACAGCCCAAAACAAAACAAAACAAGACACCCCAACCGTAGCCGTTCAGTTCCCTGAGGGCTACTTCTGATCATTCTCATGGAAGAACATAGTGTGACTTGGGAAAAGAGCTTCGGAATCTCTGTACAAAAGGTGTCTCCTGCAAGAGATGTTATTACTACAAGGCCTGATTTCGTGAATAAATAAGGATTATCACCTGCTCCCAAGATGTGTTCATGCTCGGGGCGCCTGGGTGGTGCAGTCGTTGAGTGTCTGCCTTCGGCTCAGGGCGTGATCCCGGCATTATGGGATCGAGCCCCCATCAGGCTCCTCCGCTATGAGCCTGCTTCTTCCTCTCCCACTCCCCCTGCTTGTGTTCCCTCTCTCGCTGGCTGTCTCTGTCTGTCAAATAAGTAAATAAAATCTTTAAAGAAAAAAAAAAAGATGTGTTCATGCTCCTTTTTGTGCTCTCTCAATACCTAAATTACAACAATGACTAACCATGAATAAGCATGAGCTACGTGTTGAGGGCTGTGCTAAATGCTTCACATGTATTAACTCATTTAATCCACACAACACGCCCACAAGGTTGGTGTTATGACCCCCATTTTACAGGTGAGGAGACTGCAACACAGTGAGTTGAAGTAACTTCCCCCAAATCACCTGGGGATATGACCCTAGGCCACCTGCCGCCCCGTTCCCGCACAACAGTACTTCCAACTGCCCTCCCGACTGTTTCCATGTCACTCACTAGCCTGTTGTGTAGAAATCCTTCCATGACAGGATCATCTCCAATCAAATTGTGAGCCTCCTGAGGGCACAGCTCGTAGCCGCCCTGATTCCCCAGCTCCTGTCACGTACCCGGCACACCGAAGGTGTTCAAGGCATGTTGCAGGAAGGATTAAGCGCATAGAGGCAGCGCGTCTGCCAGAGGATGTTTTGTTGGATTTTAATGAAGAGAAATTCCATCTGCCTCAGGTTCCTGACACTGGTCAAGATCTTCCAGATCCAATGGCACTGAGATGGTGAAACTGGAGCCCTCCTCTCCGTACCCCTCAGCAAGGCATTTCAAACAAATCATCAGATAGGAATTATTTCACTTGTCGTTCCTCACACTGGTTTCAGACTTCCATAAGGAGCTTTCACTGCAGGCTCTGAACACAGTTCCTTGGCTCGTTCAGTACCTCCTGATATGGCCAATTTCTCCATCTGCCTCGGGAACTGAGACTCCCAACATCTGCAAAACCCTCCCAAGGGAAGCAGTCCTCAGATACAGTATGTCCAAGAATTGGGCTTGTGACATGGTCTCAAAAGAAGCTCTTGCAATGTTTTTATCCCAAGGATTGAGCTGCTTTTCCTGTCTTTGGTTGATTCCACACATCCAAGGCAGAGCTGGGCTATTCTGGGAAACTACCCTGTTGGCTAAAGATTTCAGTAAGAACTTAATGAGGATTAAAGATCCCAGGGTATTTTGCTAAAGAATAAAGCTCGTTTGGGGACCCTTGGGTGGCTCACTCAGTTAAATGTTCAACTTGATTTGGGCTCCAGTTGTGATCTCGGGGCTGTGAGATCAAGCCCCACATCAGGCTCCACACTGGGGGTGGAGCCTGCTTTAGATTCTCTCTCTCCCTCTCTAAAAAAAATTTAAAAAGAAAGAAAGAAAGAAAGAAGGAAGGAAGAAAGAAAGAGAGAAAGAAAGAAAGAGAAAGAAAGAAAGAAAGAAAAAGAGAGAAAGAAAGAAAGAGAAAGAAAGAAAGAAAGAAAGAAAGAAAGAAAGAAAGAAAGAAAGAAAGAAAGAAAGAAGAAAGCTCCTTTGGTAGCCAGGAATCTGAGAGTATACAGCAGCCTTTTGTGGACTGAGACTACATGTTCTCAACAACCTTCCTCATTTCCTTCCGGGAAATGTTGTTGTCTCTGGTCAGGTTGGGGTTTCATTTCTTCTCAACTACCTATGACCACATCACATGGCTGTTAAACAGAGCTCCCTTCCGCCAAACCACACACACACACATTCACTCACTCACTCACTCACTCACTCACTCATTCACTCTATCATCTGCTTCAAAAACAGCCGCCATCTAAAGATTGCTCAAGTGATTTTCATACAATTGAAAGTAAAATGATGAAGCCTGGCACAATACGCATCTTTGGGTAACTATATGAAGCATTTCTTTCATCAACTGTCATAGAATTGAGTTAGTTTAATGCACCGTTCTCAGAAAGCATGTCAGCGTTCTTTAATTTGTCAAGAAAAAAGAAATATAACTGATGCGCTCTTTTTTTTTTTTTTCAAATGTGCCCTTCTCCTCCATGGTTTACTGACAATAAAAAATGACAATCATTCTTTCCTTTCACCTGGTATTATCAACCTTCTTTTGCTCATCAAATATTTAGAGACCCTCAATGTGCAAAGCACAGTACACCACACTGGTTCTTACCCGTTGTTCTGAAAAGCCAACTTAGAAATAGTGCTAAAAAATGAATTTATATTAATAATGAATTGCAACTTATATCCAATGGAGAGGTGGTACCCTAGCAGGAACATTTAGAAAAACTCATGAGACTGTCTATACAGGGGTTTTCTAAAATGTCCTGTAGCTTCAAAAAGTCTTCACATAAAATTTTAATTGGGAGCCCACCACATCAAATAAAAGTCATTTTCTAATTGAAGCAGCTGAGGCTGGAGTTTGCAGACTTTAAACCTGATTCATGGGCATTGGCCTCAGTCACCAATGAAATACCTAAAAAGAGCATTATTCCTCTCAGGATTTGGAGAATATACCTATGATTCAGGATATCTTCCTGGATTTAGTGGAAAATGCTTAGACTGAAATATTTCAAATGGGACTGGAGTGGAACAGAGGTGAAAGAGTGGATTACTTAGATGGCACTGGGAAAAGTGGAATATTAATATTATATGAAGAAAATAGAGAGCTGTAGCCCTACCGTATACCATATTCAAACATGGGCTCTGGGTAGACTACGGACCTAAATATTAAAGAAAAAAACAATAAAGCTGTCAGAAGAAAATACAAGATATCCTTGTGAGAATAGAGAAAGTCTTTTAAAGGAAAATCCGAAAACATAAACCAGAAGGTGAAAAGTTGATGGATCTGACTCTACCAAAATTAAGAATTTTTGCTCAGTGAAAGATGTAATAAACACAGTCAAAGACAGAGGACAGGCTGGAAGAATATATTTACAACATACATAACAGTCACAAGATGAGTATCTGGAATATGTAAGGAACTTCTCCAAATCAACAAAAAAGAGATAGGAAAATAAATAGAAAAGTACTCAAGAGATATGAAAAGTTCATTTGTAAAAGGAAGGACCTTAACTAGATTACTTAAGAAGTATATGAAAAGATGCTAATAGTCAGAAGAATGCAAATTATAGCAACACAATACCACTTTACACAATCATTATGGCAAAACAAGAAAGGAAGATGATACCAAATATTGACAAAACTATGAGGAGATGGGAACAATCTGGTACTGCTGCTTTGGGTATAAAACATACAGCTTTGTGGAAAGAAACCTGGTGACACTTAGTCAAATTAGGAATGAATGTATTCTATAACCCAAGAATTCCACCCGCTAATGAGTATGCCCAGAGGGTATCTCCCATGAGTTCACTAAATAACACACACAAAGAAGTTAATTGTGACATTGTTTGTGGTATCACATATAGAAGTTAACTAGTATCTGCCAGAAAGGAATAGATAAGTAAAATATTGTATGTTAATATTCTGGAATACTGGGCCACGGTCAGAGTTAACTAAATAAACATATAACCACATGAATAGACCTAAAAACTTACTGTTGAATGATGATGTGTACATAAAACAGTATTTGCAAAGTTAAAAACACACCAAAAACAGCAGAGTGAGTATCTAAGGGAGAGAAAGAGCTGGAAATGACAATCATGAAGGGAAGAGAAATACATAGTAATAGAATGAGGACAGTCTTTGAATGAACTAATGATGATAGTATTCCAGGAACTACTGAGTGTAATTTAACAAACTCTGAAGAAACAGAAAAGGAAACAGGGAGGACTACAGTTGGGGAGGCCATGTGATATAGAAGCAAGTCCCCCAGCTGGGGGGGGGGGAAGAGGGGAGGGGTGAGGCAGGAGACCTGGGTCCCATCCGGACTCGGTCTGTCATCTGTTGGTCACATGAGCCCAGGATGTTCTCTAGATTTCCTTTTTCCCCTTTGGTAGCTGGAATTTTGACGATCATTTCCAGCTTTGTGCTTCATGCGCTCTGTTCTTCCTTTCCCATCAATAACATCCCTAATGTCATCAGCAACAATAAAACCACATCACCCATTTCAGAACACTTTTACTCACATTGAAAAATAATCTAACTTATGAAAAATGTCTTTTGCTGAAGGTGTACTTTTATACACCTGGATGACAGAGTGACATCATTTCTTTAAATGTGCAGTCTTTATCATCTTAAAGCAACAGTTTCCCTTTCTATGGATGAATGAATAAAGGAAGACAGTAAAAAAAAAAAAAAAAAAAAAAAAAAAAAAAAAAAAAAGCTTAAATAACGTTCAGGAGGACTGGAGGGACTGCAGGACCAAAGAGCCCTTCTTAGATAACCACAGGTTGATGAAGAGGAGGACAACGAGGACAATGATGATGACGACGATGATGACAGCCTACTAGAAAAACATAAATCCAGAAGAGTTAAGCTTGTTTCTGGATATCTAGCTCACGGAGGCCACTAAGCCCTTCTAGCTGGCTCCAGTTTCCTTTCGATCCCACTTTAATTTACTTTGAAACATACCCTGGAGAGGAGAGATGGAAAGCATTATAAAATGAGGAAAGCCACTTTATAGAGCTGTGGATTCCATTTGCAAACTAAAAATAACAAAATGGGAAAATATACGCTATCATAGAAAATCTATTCTGAATTGTTCTAGAGAAATCGTTTTGCCCTTTTCAGAGTTCATTAACATTCAACAGCTCATTTCAATCAATTAATACTTTGGCTATGAATAGGAAAATATGTGTGACTGGCCGGTCCGGCACAAACTAAAACATTTGCATAACATCAGCTCTTTCTTTGGTTGCATAATTAATCATTTGGGATTATCCATTTGTAAGTATAATTTTTCAATGTCATGAGAAATTATGTGTTACTTATGGAAACACTCTAAGTCATAATTACAGCTATCATTTATTGAGCACCGACTAAGTATTTGGTATTATACATATCTTAATTGTCATGCTTAACACAATATTATAAAGTGAATATTATTATACCTAGTTTTTGGATTAGGAAACTGAAGTTCTGAGCGGGTTATTAACTTGTCCAAGATGATAAGCAATTCAACACTGAGAATGACTGTCCACAAAGCTCATCTTTTTACCCTGTCACACAGTCTCCTCTGACAACTTTTTCTTCTAGTAATAGTGACTCCATATTAATAGCTAATATTTCTTAGGTGTTCACTATTTGCCACTGTACATGAAACTTTGACAGGCACTGCTTCATTTTAATTCGCCAAACATCCCTATGAGATGTGGACGTTCCTGGTATGTGCATTTTAGGTAACGGGAAAACTGGGGTTTAAAGAAAGTAACACCTGGTCCAATAGAGCACAACTAGAAAGTAATGGAACCTGGATTCAAGGTCCCAGTATCAGTTCATATTTTCCTTAACTTCATTTTTAAAAATTTGCATATAATAAAATTGAGCTTTAGGGTATGCAGCTCCATGAGTGTTCACGTGTGTATAGATTCACACCACCACCACCGCAGTGGGTAAATAGAACAGTTCCGTCACTCTAAAAAAGAGTTCCTTCGTGCTATGCTTTTGTAGTCATGCCCTCCTCCCATGCCAACTCCTGTGCTCCCTGATCTGGTCTCTGTAGTCTCATCTTCTTGAGAATGTGATATAAGTGGAATCATGCAGTTTATTATGTTTTTCAAACTAGACTTCTCTCAATCGGTATAATGCCGATCAGCTTCATCCATTTCCTTCCTTCGATGACGTTGCTTGTTATTGCTGTGTGGTTTTCCATTGTAAGAATGTACCGCATTGGCTTATCCATTCAACTGTTGAAAAAAGTTTGGATTATTTTCAGTTTTATGAATAAATGATGAATAGGTGATGATGTATACAGTTGTGATAAACATTCATCTACAGGTTTTTTTGTGTGTGAACGTAAGTTTTCAGTTGTTTAGAGGAAACAGTGAGAACTGGGTTGTCGACTCATAAAGTAGGTGATTAATCTTATAAGAAACTGCCCAACTATTTTCCAGAATGGCTTTATCACTTTATCAATTTGCCTTCTTTCCAGCAATACAAGAGTATTCTATTTGCTCCACACCGTCATCAGCATTTGCTATTGTTAGTTGTTGTTGTTGTTGTCATCATCCTGGTTTGAGAGAGAGAGAGAGAGTATGCAAGTGGGGGCAGGGGGAGTGGGAGGTGGGGAGGGGAGTGGCGAAGGGAGAGAGAGAATCTTATACTGGGTGTGGAATCCCATGCAGGGATCAATCTCATGACCTTGAGATCATGACCTAAGCCAAAATCAAGAGTCACTTAACCGACTAAACCACCCAGGAGCCCCCCTAGTTGTTGTTTTTAAAATATTTTAAAATTTTAGCCATTCTAAGAAGTTTGTAGTGGTATCTCACATTGCTTTAATTTGCATTTTCCTAGTCATTCCTTTATGTGTTTATTTGCCGTCTATATTTACTCTCAAGCAAGGTGCCTGTTCAAGTTTTTTGCCCATTTTTTAAATTGAGTTGCTTTCTTACAATTGAGTTTTAAGAGTTCTTTATACTTTCTAAATACAGGTCCTTTATCAGAAATATGATTCACAAATATTTTCATACAGTCAGCTGCTTGTCTTTCATTATCTCCATAGTGTGCAGAGAGGTAGGTTTTTTTTTTTTTTAAGATTTTATTTATTTGTTTCTCAGAGAGAGAGCACAAGCAGGGGCAGCAGAGGCAGAGGGAGAAGCAGGCCCTCTGCTGAGCAAGGAGCCCGATGTGGGGTTTGATCCCAGGACCCTGGGATCATGACCTGAGCCAAAGGCAGACATTTAACAGACAGAGCCACCCAGGCATCCCATGTGCAAAGAGTTTAAACCAAGACAAGTCATGACATCAAAGATCTACTGGGGTCTCAGACAAACACATGGGGGCAGGGAAGTAGAATGAGTCTCCCCAATACCCATCCCCATGGAAAAATGTCCCTTGCCCACATTCAACTCTTCTCTACACAAGAGCAATGTGCATGGAATCCTAAAGAAGCCAAATCAGGGCTTCAGTTCTCATAATTTGTGTATCACCCCTCCTCACCTGGACTCAGGGGACTGAGAGGAGAGAGGGGGTTACTCTCAGTCTCTTGCTGGACTGGTGGGGGGCCCTGAGTGGGAGACAGGAGCCTGCTATGGAGTAGCCCCACGGAAAGTAGAAACACACGTCTGTTTGCAGGTAGAGAGAGTTGCTTCATCACAGCTACTGCTCCGTGGTTTCCAATCTTCATAAACAGTGAATTAAAGGCAATTGGCTTAACACTGCAGTATAAAAATAAAAGACCTACATGAAAGGATTTTCCAGCTACGAGGAGTTATAAACACTGTGTTGTATTTCTGATCAGAGGTGTGTACAGAGTCTCAGAGAGACTGTGTTCATTCTGTTTATTTAGACTCCGCTTTGGGTAAATAACCACCTCTGGGGAAACATAAACACAGCACCTCTTCCCCATTACAGAGTAACAATCTCCAACTCTATGTCACCCCTTTATCATTAGTGTGTATATATAATTTTTATGGAGTTATAATCCATGTGATGCTTGCTTCCTAGTGTTCTGGTTTTTGCTTAACATTATTTCACATACATTTTTCCATGGAGCAGCATAGTCTAAATATTTACCATTTTACAGAGCTACACAGTGATACAGTGGGATAAGAATAGCTCACACTTACATAGTAATTACCGGATGTCAGGCAAGTGCTTTACCTATTTTTATTCATTTACTGTTTCCTCCCTACAACCCTCTGAGGTGGGTACCATCTGTCTTAGTCTGGCTTCAAAAGAAAGCAGAGCCTGAAGCAGAGGGTTCCACACACTACTTTATACAGGGTGCCATCCCAAGGAAGCAGGGGTAAGGGAAGAGGGACAGGAAGCAAGGAAAGGAGAAGTCAATTGGAAGGCGTGTTATCAAGACAGTTACCACCAAGTGTGATGGATTGCCCCACCTCCCAAGACCACCCATCCTCTCATGAGACCATCCTGCGAAAAGCCACGTCAGCTGCATTGGGGACAGTCATACAGAAGGAGAAGGGAGGAACTGCTTATCTACCACTTCTCATCCGCCCTGTGACACTTTTTGTCCACACACACTTCTGGGCTGGCTCATGGCACACCTCAGTGTCAGCAGGGAAGCCTCAGGAATGAGGGCTTGAGGTGAGGTACTCTGTAGTGTGCCTGCACAGTCACTAAGTCACTCAGGGCCCACATAAACCTGGGGTGGCAGCAGTGGCTGGAATAGACAAGAGATTCTCTTATTGCACTGGTTTTACAGATGAGACGCAGAGATTAAATACCTGCCCTAAACCACTTAGCTAGTAACCAGTGGAGCTATGTTTGAACCCAGAAAGCCAGGCTCTTGACAATTGTGCTAAACCAGTCCTTTGGTCTAGGGACACCTGTGTTGTTTTCAGGTTTTCACTGAAATGCTTCAGAGCATAACAAAGACATTATTGGACAGGAATCATTTTTTTCATTCTTTCTTTCTTTCTTTTTTTTTTTTTTTTAGAGAGAGAGAGAAAGAGAGTGGGGGCAGGCAGAGGGAGAGACAAAATCTCAAGCAGGCTCCACAACCAGCATGGAGCCCAATGTGGGGCTCAATCCCATGGCCCCGAAATCATGACCTGAACTGAAATCAACAGTAGACGTTTAACTGACTGAGCCACCCAGTCGCCCCTGGACAGGAATCTTGGATTCTGACATGGCTCAAAACTTGGAAAACCATTTCTGCATGGGTTTCAACTTGCTTATGTGTTTTTATGAGAGCTTAGACTACATGGTCTTAGAGCTCTCTTATTCTGAATAACATTATCCTAAAAATTTTTGAGCACATAATATATATTTTTTAACTTACAAATCCTTAGAATGTAAACCCAGAAAGTAGACTTACTGGGTCAGCGGGTAGGACCATTTGTATGATTTGTGGTTGAAATTACCAATTGTCTTTGAAAATAATCTTACCAATTTCATGCATTTACCAGATCTTTAATGTATGAGTTCACCTCTTTCCTTCCCTGATCACCATTGGGATAAAATAATATATATAAAGTAATTAACTTTTGGTGGTTTGATACATATGAAATAGTGTCATAAAAATTTTTTTTCTATTTCTTTATTGACTAAATAAGTCAAGCATCTTCCCAAGTGTTTTTCATGTGATTTCCCCTTGCACTACTTTCATTTTTAGCAAGTTATTTCCCCTCTCTGGGGGATCAGCTTTATCACGTCTCAAATGAACAGGTAGGCTGAGATCTCCAAGGCAGTTTCGAGCATTGAGACAGTACCTATTGGAGTTCTACTTCGATTCTCTAAATAAGTCAGTGAGAGTTTTCTATCTTTTGAGTTTCTATGAGTCTAGAAACAAGTAAGCATATTCCTCGACCAGAGACTCCAAAAAATGTCTTGGTCAATCAAATTCTCCTCTTCCTGGGTGGCTCATGTTTTAGTCCTTCCTAAAAGGAGGAGAGATGAACTTAAATAACCTGGTGGTGTTTCCCCCAATTTGAACAGTTTATAACATTTTATATAATGAGAACACACATCAAATGCCTCTCCCAAGGCAGCGGTTATCTCAAATGGCAAACACTTCTTGTTGTCTTCTAAGGCTAGAGCTTCTGAAATATTTGACCTATTTGTTCTGAATTCGTGGTGACCTACTGATTCTCAGTTTTAATCTTTTAGTGGCTGAGATTAAAATGGCCCAAGTGATGAAGTCATCATTGTCATTTCTGGAGATTTAAAAGAAAAACAACAGCACACTCAGACACTAGTTAGGGAGTAGATTACCATGTTTCCATCTTAGGACAGGGCCAAAAAAAAAAAAAAAAAAAAAAAGCAGGAGCTGATTCTTGAGGAGTGCCAGCCTCTGTTTCCTAAGCCTCTTTCTACATTCCAGAAAGGAGAGGCCACCTCCTCTTCACTTTTACTCCTATAAAAATCTGTCTTCAGAACTGGACTAGGAGGCAGGCGAGATAGGTTCAAGCCCTGTTCTGCACTTGACACCCCTGTGATTTTTAACGTCACTCTCTTCTTCGAGTCCAAGTTTCTTCATCCATTCCCATCAATACAGTCCTTTTTACTAATTCTTCATAGACTCCACTAACTGGTATGCAAGATGTTTGAGTTAATAGCAGTGTCTTATTTACTATCTCTATGCGCCCCCAAAGGCTTGTTATGGAATTTGTCATAGGGAGGAGCTCTCTCCTCATTAGTATACTGAATTTTTAATGACTTTCTCCTTGTCCCTGAGGGTGATCACTACCATCCTTTCTTTCCAAGTTTGCCCAGGTGCATGAGTTTCCTAGAGCTGCTGTTCCTTGGCCAGAGGCATGTTCCTTGACCAGAGCATGCTCTTTGACCAGAGACTCCAAGAAATGTCTTGGTCAACCAAATTCTCTTTTGTCTGGATAGCTCATGTTTTAGTCCTTCCTAAAAGGAGGAGGTAATTAACAAATGTGGTGGCTTTAAACAAAGGAAATGGATTCTCTCATGGTTCTGGGGGTTAGAAGTCCAGAATCAAGGTGTCTGCAGAACCATACTCCCTGAAAGCTCCAGGGAAGGATCAATCCTTGCCTCTTCCTACCTTCTGATCATTGCTGACAATGCAATTGCATCACTCCAATCTCTGCCCCTATCATCACATGGGTTCGTCCCTCTGTCTGTGTGTCTTTCCATATCTCCAAATCTCTTCTTGTAAGAGCACCAGTCACTGGATTTAGGGCTCAACCTAATCCAGTATGACCCCACCTTAACTTGATTACATCTGAAAATATCTTAATTCCAAGTAAGGTGACATTCACAATGGATGATGTTCTAAGCAGATGTCAATTTTGAAGGACGACTATTCAACCCAGCACACTAGGACGTCTCTAGCCCTATTCCTCCCATCCCATAGCTTTGGGCCTTATCTCCTGCCCTCATTACGAACAATCCTTTCCCCTCAAATGATTCTGCCTCGCTGGAGTCATGATAATCATTTTCATTGTTCTCCTTGACAATAGGCTCTCTGTTCCTTCCATCCATTTTCCATAAGAGCCTGCTGTCAGGTTAACCTCATAAAAAGGACAGCTTGCTTATCTTGACTTCCCTGCTCAAAAACTTTGCGATGGCCCTTATTACCTATAGCATAAGGGCCACACTTGGGCCACACTTCCTTAGGAAGACATTCACAGACTTTCCCACTGACTCCGGCTCACCTTTGCAGCCCTATACTCATGACTTGGATTGTCTTTTCCCTCTATCATCTGCCTCTTTCTCCTCCAACACTCTGTCTCTCCCTCCATCCAAAAGCCATTCTCCATCACAGCATGTATTATTCCCACTACTCTTGGAAAACTACATTGTTTCCAAAGTCTACCAAGAACCCCAGCCTATGCCCTGCCAAATACTCACTCCTGCTCCAAACTCCCAGAATATTTTGTACTTCACTTGATACTTTTCATCCTTAAATTACCTGATCGCGCTACGTGTCTTTTGATGAGACCATGAGCTCTTAAGAGCAGGATGTTTTCCTCATTCCCCCAACACCTGGTTCTTATGGAAAGACGGTTGGTATGTTTTAAAGAGAAAACCGAAGGAAGAAAGGATTCTAAAGTAATGATCTTCAGAAAGTGCTTTTGGGGGTATGAAAATATTTTGTATTTCATTAGTAGTCAAGCTTATAAAAAAGCAAAAATGCCACCTTTACCCCTAATTTCAAATTTTCCTACTTATGAAAATAGCTCACTTCTACATACTAAGCAAATGTTATTCATTTGGAATTACCAAATAAATGTATACTAATAAAATGTGTTTTTGTCTTATAAGCAGACTCTGGGTAAGATATATTGAATTAAAATATATGAAAACTACTAGAGCAATGGAGTCACGTATTGCCCTTGGTTGATGCAGTGTTTGCCATTTCCTCTTAGCCTCTCTTAATCCCAGGAGCCATAATGGTGGTTGAGATGTTTTTATTCCATGTGTGAGATTAAAGGAGAGGGATGCTGTAAGGCCAAGAAGCAGAACGGAAAGGTACTGGACTTTGGAGGCACAAAGACTGTGACAACTCTGCCGTTTATTAACTGTGCGATTTGGGGGATATTACTTCTCAAAACCTGTCTAACTCACGGGATTGTTGAGAGGATTAAATAACATGCCTAAAATTAAATGAATAACATATAAGAGAATAAATGGCGCCTACCTCATTACAAAGGTAAGCTCTGGTGAGAGGTGGATTTTTTTGACTTGCCTGGTGAATTGCAGAGGTAATTCTAACAGCGCTGAGAACAGAGATGAGTAGGGCCTTAACCTCTAAATTGCCCCGAGGGAGAGCTAGCTAATGAAAACCCGCAAGAGTGAATTATCTGCTCACTACACTCTTTTGCAGAGGTACAAAATCACTTTTGTATAGATATCCAGTTTACTAATTATCTTTTAAAAATCAAAGGAGAGCTCTTTCTAAAGTCCTGGTAGTGACCAAGAAAATAACGTAAAGAAGAAGCGTCGCCTTTTACTCAAGAATCAAGAAAAACTCACTTGGAAATAAAAGAAGTACTTGAGTACAGAGTGTTTGGTATGACTCTCGAGTAGACAAAATACTTCCTTGACCGTGGTCCCCTTCCTGTAAGATTTGGGTGCACACTAACATCAGGGGATGACTCTGAAAAATAGAAAAACCCACTTCCTGAATTCATTTGGGTCTTTAAAAGGAAACCCGTGGCTGATTTCTCTTGCTGGTTAGGTTTCAAATCGTCTTTTTCTCCTTTCATGAGACTGCCCTTCTCTATTCTCTGCTCTGTTATGGGCATCAGCATGCAGGGCTATAGGAGCCAAGAGTGCTGTATAGGGAAACTCTGGCTTCTCTGGACAGGGCTCCTATTAGGTTTGGCCCTTGAGTCCTGGGCTCTCACTCACATAGCCTGTACCTTCATGGCCAGTGTCGGGGAGAAGTATTCAGGCCCTTACAGGGCTTTTGGGGATCCTGCCCCCCTATGAGTATGTTTCTGGGCCTAGTTTTCAGCCTAGGATCTTTTTATCTTCTTTGTCTTAGACCTCAAAGAACTTAGCCTCCTGGCTCTGTCCTTCTAGATGTTACCTTTGCTCCCCACTCTATCACTTGCATAAGACGCCAGGGCTCTAATTAAGAGTTTTACTACTAATTAGAATAGGGAGCAAATAGTAGCTAATAGAAATCACATGGGGAATGTGGAAAGTTTCTACTATCTTACCAAGTAGAGCAGTATCCAGACTCTGTGTCCAGCTTCTATCCCTTTGCTCTCTACCCTTTACCTTCATTATTCCAGTAAATCATTATCCTGTTTCCGCACAATTCCCCTACCACATTTATACTTACACATACTCATTCACGTTTACACACACACACACACACACACACACACACACAGTGGAAGAAACAATCATGACAAAACAGATGTTCCTTGTTCTTAAGAGTATACCTTTTGTCTCTGAAAACTCCACACTGGGCATCTCTGCACTTTTCATAGGAATGAGTGACACAGGACATACTCAGTGTGGTGATGGTGATAAGACTAAAAAATTAGGGGTCAGATTCTTTGGAAGGACTTCATTCTGCTCATTCTTATACCCTGATCTCTTGATATCTTGCAAAGCCCATCATCGTCTGATTTCGAATCAAGCTGGTCCCTTCCTGGTGGTTCTTACACTACCTGGCTTGGTGTCTGTGAGAAGCTTGTTTGTTGCTTTTCTCCCACCCACGAACTGCCAGAAGGTCCCCAAAGCCACAGGCTGAACATGGTATACCTTTCTGTCCACAAAATCTCAAAGATAAGGGATTTAAAATCCCATCTTCATATTAAAATAAACACATGCATATTGTGAGCAGAAAAAAAAAGTTATTGTGTTTGGTTGAACAATATGCAATTGCCAATATTCAACCATTTTTGGCCTGAAAACTGGCAGTTGCATATGGTTTAACCTAATGTGTTTTGTTGTTGTTGTTGTTGTTGTTGTTTTGACAGAGAGAGAGACAGCCAGCGAGAGAGGGAATACAGGCAGGAGGAGTGGGAGAGGAAGAAGCAGGCTCCCAGCGGAGAAGCCTGACGTGGGGCTCGATCCCAGGACTCTGGGATCACAGCCTGAGCCAAAGGCAGATGCTTAATGACTGAGCCACCCAGGTGCCCCCTAATGTATTTTTTAAATCACAGAAATGGTTTTATGGGGGCTTGAGCCCCAGACCCAGAAACTAAACTTCTGTTTCCATTGACATGAGGGATATTTTAAGTAAAAGTTTGAAAAGCAGCCCTTTGCGCAGTTTAATTTATTCAATGATATTTGGAATATTCAGTCACACTGGGAATAATTGGCTTTCACTCAGAAACGGCTATCTTTCAAACTAATTAGCACTGGATTCTGAGAGCAAAGGGGAAAATGATAGGTTTCACGTTTTGAATTCTCTCCAAAGCATCAGCTCCTTCAGAGTTCTTCAATCTCTCCCAAACCAAAATCTTCCCCTTTTTTTCTTTCACAGATCTTAATCATAAAAACCTATTCGGCTTCTCTGCTTTCCCCCACTCCTGCCCAGAGCCTAAGAATTGATAAAACATACAAGAATCCAGATCATGGGCTATGTGTCTCCAGGTGGCTTGCTGGCTCTCTGTGCTCCCTTCTGGAACTGAGGCAAAGGTAAGATTTTCATAGAAGACTGGGGTGAGAACCCGTGCTGGGGAGAAAGAAATGTCTTTATTAAAAGTTGATGCAGTAGACTAGAAGAAATCTATAAAATCCTCATATATTACTGGATTGTTTCATTCACATTTGCCTTAAATTTTTAGTCATGTGACCAAGAATTGGTTCCTCCCCTCTCTCAATCTCACGGCCCCCTCCCTCTGTCATGTGTAAAATATAGATATTTAACTGCATGGATTAAACCCTTCTAGGTCTGGCGCTCTAAGATTCTACAACTGAAAGGCCTGTGTCCATGTTCATAAAGCTAAGAACAATGTCAAAATACATCAGATGAGCTCACCATCAACAAGGGATATCAGTCCTTGGTCATGAAGCCAACCCTTTTTTTTTTTCTCTCATTCTGCATAGTTGCCCCATGTGGCTGGGATTTGCCAAGATTATTGATCCATAATATTCAATAATTGCAAAAGCAAGGAAAGCATTAGAAGTGCTAATAAGAAAAGGTACATGGTAACTTAGGTAATGATAATTAGGTAAGCAAGGTAGGGTATGTTTTAAAATTTTAAGTGGCATGATTCACTAGATTGCAGGGAAATTTTTAAAGACAAAGAGCTATTCATGAAGCAGGTGCAAGGATCTGTCTATACCTCTGCAATCAGCAATAATTTTTAAGAGTAAAAGAAAGTGATTGATGAACCAGAATACCATTTGAACGTGACACCAGCATTTGCAAAAGTATGTTCATTCAGGTGAAGGCTGTGAGTTTGTTGAAGAGTTTAAAGGTGAAACATGCAGTACATCCCCAGTTTTTGATGTAGAGTTCCATGATTCATTACTTGCATATAACACCCAGTGCTCCATGCAATACGTGCCCTCCTTACTACCCATCACCAGCCTATGGTGACTAACATAATATAATAAAAAAATATTATTATAAAAAAAACAGGCTTACAGAAAACAGATAAAAGTGTCACTGATTACAATTTTTTTGATTAATAAACCTTAAAACAAACAAAAAATATTGTAGACAATTCTATTAGATACATTAAAATAAGATTATACTCTAAAGAATTATTCTTCAAAAAATTCCAATGGCATAGATTTAGAGATATAGGGGGCTTAATAACTGAAGTATATGAATATAAAGCAAACATGATTCTTTTTAACTTTTGCCTTAATATATGCTTATGTTATTTTGATTATTTAAAAATAACATCTGGAAAAAAAAGAAAAATTAAATAAAAATTAAAAAATAAAAAAAATAAAAATAAATAAAGGTGAAACATGGTAACCTTGCTGATAAGACCTGTCACAAACTACGAAGAGTTTGTGAATTTAAGGATCTCAGTGAAGAGGGGGGAGTGTAGGCACTATAGCTACTAAGAGGTTCCCCCACAACACTTAGAGGAATTACCAAGGGGGGAGGTGACCTGGCTCAACAGATTGCCAGTATATGAAATAAATTGATTATTTTTGGAAAAGATGGAGAAAAGGTATATCCATAAGAAGGGAATTCTTGGTTTTAAAACTTTGCAGGTCACACTCATAATTCTATGTGGTGGAAATGAGGATGTGGACAATAAGATTAAACCATTCTGTGTTTGTTAAGGTAAGACTCTATAATTCTCATTGGCTTAACACGATAAAGGTATATTTCTCACTCAGGTAAGAATTCAATGTAGGTGACGCTTGTGGGGTGACAGTTCCTGTGCAGGGAGCCAGGAGCTCTCTATTTCATGGCCCGGGCCTCCTTCAGGTCCTAGGCGTCTCTCCATTGTCCTAAAAGGTAGAAAAAGGGGCTATGGGGAAGGCACAGCCACCTCTTACCATCCCACCCAGAAGGGACACAAAATCACTTCTTCCCATTGGTGAGAATTAGCCAGATGGCTCCCACTTGAGATGCAGGGGAGCAGGAGAAGGAAAGACACCCCCAGGCTTGGCATCACACCCTAACAGCAACCCTACACTAGGAAGGAATCTTTGGCAGGGGTCAGCTGTCCAGCTCTGCCACACCTTCTAATCCCAGTGATGAACAAAAGGATTTGCAATCAACTTTTCAGAACCTAACCTATTTGCATATAGAAAAATAGAGAAACTTCTGCGGTATGTACTTTAAAATAGGAACCATGGGGGCGCCTGGGTGGCACAGCGGTTAAGTGTCTGCCTTCGGCTCAGGGCGTGATCCTGGCGTTATGGGATCAAGCCCCACATCAGGCTCTTCTGCTATGAGCCTGCTTCTTCCTCTCCCACTCCCCCTGCTTGTGTTCCCTCTCTCCCTGGCTGTCTTTATCTCTGTCGAATAAATAAAATCTTTTAAAAAATAAAATAAAATAAAATAAAATAAAATAAAATAAAATAGGAACCATGACTCACAGCACTGAATGCCTTCATTTTATAAAATGAATGAATAAAAGCAAATTTTAAAGGAACAAACTATAGTTTAAAGAAAGGAGAGGTGTTCTATTTTAGATTCTAAGTGTTTTAAAGCCAAGCTTGGGTAATGTGTGCCTCTGTGTGTGTGTGTGTGTGTGTGTGTGTGCCACTATCTTTTCCCTTGAAAAATTACTCCACCCTCATTCTGTAAATATCTTACTAATTGCAGCTAAAGATGGTGGGGGGAAAACTGACCAGGGTCACCTCCCTTCCTCGGGGTTACATAAGATTCCCCCGTCAATCAAACATTTTTATGCCTGTGAGCATAGTGAGTTTTCAGGGATGAGCACTCCACCTCAGCCGGGCCAATCAGAGCTCACTATGGTGCATTTTATCCAGAGACTCTTTCTCTGGGGCCATCATCTCTAAAACCTGTAAGCCTGAGGCTGTTGACTTTTGCCTCTACATGGAGAGCCTAAGAATGAAGCCAATCAGAAAGCTGAGGACATGATTGGAATGCCTGGACAATAATGACCGAAGTCCCCTACTTGAACATTCTAGATATATATGAGCCAATAAATTTCTCCACTTGCACCTTTTTTTTCTTTGCTTAATTTGCTTTATTGCTGATAATAAAACCTTCAAAATTAAAAGGGTCTTCACTATGACACTTGGTTTGAATTTTTCATATCTTTTCATCATGTTTACTGTTCTGTTCTAAAACCTTTAATAGGCTCATTAATTGCCCACAAAGCTAAATTAAAGCTCTTCTGTGTCACTTCCAGAACCTTTCACCAAAGGGTTCGCCTTCCTCATCCAAGAACATAAACCTCAGAATGCCCAGGCATTGATTTCTCAGATTGACATCTGGTTTGAGTCCGTTTCTGTCTTAATCTGTCTCAACTTCTAAAATTTTACATGTGTTAGCACGGTTCCCGTGGAAATTATTCCTGCTTTGAGGGCTGGAACCAGGTCCCACAGGCAAGGACATCACCAGACATACCCCACCCCTTGCAACAGTTCGATTCTTAGCATGGTGCGGAACCCGTAAAGCACTCAGCAAATACTTGTCGAATTACATTTCCACAGTGATATTTCTTTGGGAAGCAGACTTTTAATTTTGAACAGTCTACGTTTTTTCTTTCTGAGAAGGGGAAAACTATCTAAGTAGACAATTTAAGAAGTGAATTTACAGCTTGAAAAAGGTGCTGAATTGACCAAAGCCTTCTCGGAGGCCAGCATTAAGGTCACTTTTTTCTTTATTTTATTTTCAACACAGTTATAGCTCGGGCTGCAGTTCAGGCAGGGTTTCCCAGGAACTGATCTAAGTGGTAGTCTCTTTTAAATGTGAAAGAAGAAATCAAGTTCTCCACAGATCAGCTGTCCTGAAGCTGTTAAATATCTGTTCTTCACTACTCCTGGCGCGCCAGGGTGTCTAGTATTTGTTAAATGATCCCCTCCCTCCCTTGGGTTCTTTCCCCCAACCCCAGACATCATTTAGTCCTGATAAATATTAGGAAAACATAAAATCAAGGTATAAAATCAAGGCTCAATTCCTCATATCTTTAAGGATTTTTATAGTTTTTATTCACATTCCATTTGTTCATATGCCCTTCCTAAAAACTTTGTAGCCAAGAAAGAAGAATATTGTCCATTTTCCAGAGGAGGAAATTGAGGCTCAGAGAGTCCAGGGAACCTAAAGGTCATACAGCTGACAAACAACAGACCCAAGGTGTCAGCACCCACCCTGTACCCTACCTACTACATCATCATACGTGCTCTGGGAGGCTTCTCAGGCAGGCAGCCCAGGATGGTGGTCAAGACCATAGACTTGGACTGAAGCAGCCATAGGTGAAAGTTCAAGTGTGTCACTCAGTACCATGTGACCCTGGACAAGTGACGTGATTCAAACCTCAGCTGGAATTCAAACCTCAGTTTCCTACTCTGAAAATAGGAATCCTCCTACAACCTCCTACAGAGATGGTAAGGATTGACTGACCCAGTGGCTGAGACTTGATAAGTGCTCTGAAAATACTAGCTATTAAGGATAAAATTGTCATATTTGCAAAGGACACTACAGATAAAGGACTGGTATCCAAGATCTACAAAGAACTTCTCAAACTCAATACATGAGAAACAAAATAAACAAATCAAAAAATGGGCAGAAGATATGAACAGACACTTTTCCAATGAAGACATACAAATGGCTAACAGACACATGAAAAAATGTTCAAAATCATTAGCCATCAGGGAAATTCAAATCAAAACCACACTGAGATACCACCTTACGCCAGTTAGAATGGCAAAGATAGACAAGGCAAGAAACAACAATTGTTGGAGAGGATGTGGAGAAAGGGGATCCCTCCTACATTGTTGGTGGGAATGCAAGTTGGTACAGCCACTCTGGAAAACAGTGTGGAGGTCCCTTAAAAAGTTAAAAATTGAACTACCCTATGACCCAGCCATTGCACTACTGGGTGTTTACCCCAAAGATACAGACGTAGTAAAGAGAAGGGCCATATGCACCCCAATGTTCATAGCTGCATTGTCCACAATAGCCAAATCATGGAAGGAGCCGAGATGCCCTTCAACAGATGACTGGATTAAGAAGCTGTGGTCCATATATACAATGGAATATTACTCAGCTATCAGAAAGAACGAATTCTCAACATTTGCTGCAACATGGACGGCACTGGAGGAGATAATGCTAAGTGAAATAAGTCAAGCAGAGAAAGACAATTATCATATGATTTCTCTCATCTATGGAACATAAGAACTAGGATGATCGGTAGGGGAAGAAAAGGATAAAGAAAGGGGGGGTAATCAGAAGGGGGAATGAAACATGAGAGACTATGTACTATGAGAAACAAACCGAGGGCTTCGGGGCGGGGGAATGGGATAGACTGGTGATGGGTAGTAAGGAGGGCACGTATTGCATGGTGCACTGGGTGTTATACAACTAATGAAGCATCGAACTTTACATCGGAATCCGGGGATGCACTGTATGGTGACTAACATAATATAATAAAAAATCATTAAAAAAAAAAAGACTTTGAAACTTTACCAGTTCCTTGCTTGTAAATGAAATAAAGCTTATTCAAGTCAGATTGAGAAAAAAAAAAAGGATAAAATTGTCAGGGCAATGGGGAGCGAGCCAGGTGCGTGGAGTGGTTACTGCAGGTCTGAAAGCTGGACTTCAATCTCTCTTTAGATTAAATAGACTGTGTTGTCTATTTAATGTACTGTGAAGGACCAGGACTGCGGGACATGCTTCTTCTTTGGAGAACATCAAGAAGACATTGCTGGCTTTCGCCCCAGCTCCATAATACTAGTCCTGAAATACAATCTCTGGGTGAATATGGGAGAGAACCCACCCAAGTAAACTCAGACTAAGGTCTCCCGAGGAGGGCATAGGCAGGATTAGGATCCTGGAGTGAGGACGTGCATCTCTGCTAATCCCATGCCACCGGAGATTTCCTGTTCCCATGGACCTTTCTAGCTGAAGCTCTGGTTGCACATCCCCCCGGCACTTTCTCCTTAAAGATCAGCCACACCTGCAGCTTTTCCCACCCCATTTTGTGTTGTGGTCAAATCCTGGAAGAAACAGATGCCTCACCCTGCTGATACCTGCCCACCTACCTCACAGTCAGGCAATTGGAGCCTGACCCACCTGGAAGTGAATTTTGAATTTTGATATTCCTCAAGTCCCAGTCCCAATTGAGTGAAGCTTCTTCTTTTCTATCTGCCTCCACCTGCCTTAGGTACTTTTGTGAGGCTCTGGCTCTGCCTCGATGACAGTCTCTAAGGATGTCTAACTCTTTTAGGGGAAACTGCTCTCTATCCAAAGGGATGTGACCTTATCCTGAGGCAGACTGAGAAACACAGTAAACTAAACCTACCACAATAGGTTAATACCTACTCTTGGAGGAGAAATTTTATTTAACAAAGACCATTAGTCAGTGTAATTACCGTGTATTGTCATCAAGATGCTCCAAGTCTCTCTCTCCACACCCGCCCCCTCTGAAATACACATGGGCACCTCCCTAGACACATGTCAGGTGTTGTTCATGTGCTGTGGAGGGTCACACTCTGTCCTCCCTCCCAAATGTGTTCCACCAGCCTATGAATCTATGGTCAGCCTTTCCTACAGGGTTGTTGTGTTAAAACAGGATGGTAAAACGAGATGGTATAGAATAAATCTAAAGCATTATGTAAATTTGAAGTAAAGTTATGATGCTAAGCCTTTAGACACTTTCTAGATCTCTTCACCCTTGGAAATAAGAGAACATTACCACAAGACAAATATTCAGCTATCAACTGAGGAAGTTGAACTCTGATCCTCCTTGAGGATTCCATATATCTTTGAACAGCCACTTCTTGGAGATGTGCATTTGTTTAATACCTCCGATCAATAATCTCATTTCTCCCCAGTCTCCCTCTTACTAGCCTCTTTGATAGTTTTAATTAAACTACTGCACTTTATGGAGATATGAAACCAGGCCATTGATAATATCACTTCCTGGTTTGGGTCTTCAAGCTTCCCTTTCATAAAGTGGAAGTAGGAGGGACAGAAGGGGAAGGAGAGGTACAATTTGCTTCTGCTCAATTCACAGTGGTATGAAACAGAATAAAGACTTGCTTGGAAAGTGTCTGAAATCCTCTAATTCCTATAATTATCTTAATTTTTTTAAATGTTACATTAGCCTCAAAGCCGAGCACATTGTTTTGAGAGCCATAAAACCATCAATTTGGGGAACAAACACATGTATGCTTAGTTCAGTAGTGGAAAACATGATTTCCTATGTAGGCAAAGTGATGATGGAGTTTAAAGCAGGGATGGGAAAGGCCAGTAGTGGGATAAGGCACAGGCCACGTGTGACTTGGTAGACCAACAGCTATTCCTTAAAAATGAGGGAGGGGCGTGGGGCATGAAAACAAGATGACAGAGAAAAATTGTAATAAGTGGAGTATACGAAGCACACAATTGTGAAATAAGTCCTGAATGACTTTTACTTTCTTGTGACCCCTGTGGCTCCAATGTATACTTTCTCCCTGCATATCATTCCCCTGACCACAGCAGTTTAATTATAGTACCAAAAAACCCCAGGAAATATCCTCAACTGAGTGGTAAAAGCAGTAGGGTTTTAATTTTATGATATGTAAAGCCCCCAGCATCTTGTTTGGGGCATTGAGACTTACAGGTGCATTGAAAGTTAGGGCCTAATAAATTTCTTCCATGTATCAAGGAATAAAATGACTTTTTAAAAGATAGTTAAACTGGAACAACGGAGATAAGGCATAACCTCCTTTCTCAGGTGTGGTAAAACTCATTTTTGAAGAGTCAATAGTATCCAGCTTCGGAAGAAAATGGCATTGACTTGTATGTGAAGATTTTCTGTGTGACTTTGGCGGAGGCTCTTGATCTCTCTGTTTCATCAGCAAATATTTTAATATCTTGGAATGAGTACTTGAGCAAGCACTGAGTAATCACTGGCTGAATAAAAGACGTTTTGATGAACGCTCTGTATTTCCAGCCCAACTGAACCACTCAGGGTTTCTATATACATCACACATTTTCCTGACTGTACACTTTTGCTTATGCCCTTTCTTCCACTAGGAATTCACCCTCCTGTGTTCCTTGTTCTAATTTTACCCATTCTCTAAGGACAAGGTCAACTGTCTTTTGTGTTTTCAGCTTTTCCTGATTTCATTACCTGGAAGCACTGTTTCTTCTTCCAAACCCTCAAAGATCGCTCTTGTTCTCCACCCCCCTTACGGATCGGTAGGGCCTCATATTCTTACATATTGACTTAAGTACATGGCTTCTTCCCTTCCCTTAGAGGGCAAACACTGAGCATGATCTGTTGGAGAACTTAACACGTAATAAGCACTTAATGAATGTTTGTTGGGTAGATTGTGTGATGGTTAGTTTTATGTTAGTTTTAGGTGTCCCTTTGGTTAGGCTACTAGTTATTTAATTGAGTGATTTATAATACCTAGTTATTTAATACTAATCTGGGTATTGCCAAGATAGTGTTTTGTAAATGTGATTGACACCTACGGTTGACTTTAATGTGGGTGGGCCTTAACCAATCAGTTGAAAGGTCTTACGAACAAAACCAGAGTTTTCTGGAGGAAATTCTGCCTCAAGGCTTCAGCATCAACTCCTGCTTGAGTTTCCAGTCTGCCAACCTGCCCTCTAGACTTTAGATTTGCCTGCTTTACAGCTTTGGGGACTTGCTGCTCTCACAACTGCACAAGCCATTTCCTTGAAATATTTCTCTTTATATACATATGTGCTATTGGTTCTGCTTCTCCAAAGAACACTGACTGATAGAGATAGCACAATATATCCTGTTTATCATTTAAACTAAGGGACTTACTTGACCACAAGCTCAAGGAAGACATGAACTTTCACTTTGTTCACTGCTGTATGCCATTGCCTAGGACAGTGCCTGACACGTAATAGAAGTTCGATTAGTATTTGCTGAATAAAAATGAAGGAATGAAAAAGACAGCTTTATGGAAAACACCACCGCTGGCTACTGGCTGGGTTTGAACTTGCCCTCGCATACCCTGCCTCTTGTGCTGATACACATGGGCAGAAAAAAATCCCAGGCCTGCCACTCTGGGTGTTCCCCCAGGCAAGCCACTTCCATTCACTGAACTTTATTATCTTTTTTTTTTTTTTAAGATTTTATTTATTTATTTGACAGAGAGACAGCCAGCGAGAGAGAGAACACGCAGGGGGAGTGGGAGAGGAAGAAGCAGGCTCCCAGCAGAGAAGCCTGATGTGGGGCTCCATCCCAGGACCCTGGGATCACGCCCTGAGCCGAAGGCAGACGCTTTATGACTGAGCCCCCCAGGCGCCCCATGAACTTTATCATCTTCTTCATCTGTACGATTAAGACTTTGATCTGGTAGAGCTCTCAACTCCCCCACACCCTTCTTTGACATTTTCCATTTTGATGCACGGCTATAATATCCTCAATTTTGCATCTATTTTTTGTCATTGCACACACTGGAATATTATTTATTGCCTGATAGTCTTAATTTCTTTCATTACAAATCACACTATCATCAATTACTACCTGAGCTTTATAAAACTGCTCTTTTCCAAAGTACTTCAAGAAAACTTCAGCCTCCATTTCTAAGATGAAACTCTGTCCGTATCTTAGTTGTAAGGCAATAAATGGACTCCCTAAGGTTTACCAGAACTACAATTCCTTGTCCACGAGTGCTTTATAAGTCAGCTTTAAGGGCCCTTACATTCATTTATCCTGCACCTAGGTTTCAGAACTTCAAACCTTTGCTTCTAATTTTAGGGCCAGGAAATTATTTTATAGCTGTTTTGCAGCCTCTTACAAATACTTCCTGCAGGGCTTTCTTTGGGTACCTTTTGTTTCCTCTCATCCTGTGGGGAAAAGGATTTCTGGAGTCTGAACATACCTGCTGGGCCCTGCCTGGGCCCTAAGAACACAGAGGTCATATATCTATGCCCCGGGGCCAAGCTGCTGAGTAAATTTCGGCTGCAGGGCTCACTTCAACTCCCACCAGCAGAGGAGAAGAGGCTCTTTGCCAAGATGTGCCAAGGAGGGGGTCTTAATGCACTTATAGCTTCTCCTCTTCCCATTTCAGGCTAATTCTTTCAGAGCTGGCGTCCTAAAGACAAAAAATTCTTGGAATGTCTTCCCATGGAATGTCATGTTGTGCAAGGGTAGACTGGGGAAAAATAAACAAATAAACAAAATGTACCAAGAAATTGTACCCAGCACAAGATTGCTTTATTTGTCTTTTCATGTCAAAGTCACAGTTCCAGAATGTCACGCCTGGATGATATCGTATCCTATTCATTGACACTTGAGGAAAAGGAGTTTTAGAGATGAGGAGAGGCTTTTCCACCAATCATGGAACGAACTAATGGGCAAAAGCCTGGCTACCATCAGTCTCCCGGCTTCCGTTCCACTGATTTTATCTAAATGTATTTATTCATAATGCATATCTATATACTCCCGCTTCCCTCCAAAAATTTTATGAGGCAAATCATAATAAAATGCTCATACTCATATCCCCAGGGCAGTTTAAATAGACATGAATCATTAGAAATTAAATAGAGAGAGGGGGCTGTGGGGTTTTCTTTTCTTTCTTCCTTTTTTATATTTTTTTTCTTTTTTCTCCTGTTTTCCCACTAGACTATGGAGTGCATTGGAGGATTTGAGGGTTTCTTTGGTGTGTGTGTATGTGTGTGTGTGTGTGTGTTTGTGCTCAGAAACGACTAATAGAGAAAGCATAATTTGAAGTCACAGTCCAGGAAGTATACTTAGGGTTGTGTGTGATAATGTTGTCAGAGCTGGAAGAGTGTCAGCATTCCCGTCAGATGCCCTCTCTCCAGGTTTTGCAACTTGGAATTTAAAATAAGCTTTGGACCACAACTCAACCCACCAGGTCTTCGATCAGGGGAAATAACTCCTTCTATTCATGTTCTGCACTGGGCATGGGGGAAAAAAGCCAAGTTTTTCAAATAAGCTTGTTATATACTGCTGGGTTTAGAGAATCTATTTTTTTTTTTTTTTACAAGCTTTAGAAAACAAAACAGGCATCACTACCATTCCCTGCTCCATTTTATAGGTCTGCTCAGAGAGCCGGCTTCTATCATTATAACATAAGTGTGTAAATAAATGTGTTAAAGGCAACTCCTATTTTTTTTTCTTCTCTGTGAGAGCTTCTGGAATGGGGACTTGGGTGTGGGACGTGGGTGTGATGTCTGTGGCATGTCTATACCATGGGGTGGAAAAAATAGCCTGCCAGAATTGGACAGTAGGAAAGCCAGAAACAATGAAATATGAATACATTTTAAGCCTAGAAAAAGAGAGATGCAATCTTCAATCTTGGGTCCTTAGGTGAAAATAGATATAAAACACCTTGTGTGAAGAGTTCAGAACTCAGAGTTCTGTTGTGAGGTGGATCCTTGCAGGAAAGGAGTTCTCAGTTGTTATATTAACTGATAAAAATCATCCAGTCATAGCTCCTCAGGCCTGAAATGCACCTCAGGGGTCAGAGCCTAAGCTCCTGACCAACTCGGGAACCTCCTCTTCTGTAACCCTGACAAGTGGGTAACACGGCCCTGAATACCTCCCGTGATGGAGAGTTTATGAATTCACAAGGCAGCATCTTCTGTGGAGTGGCCCTCCTTAGAAAATGCTCCTGCATCCTGAGCGAAAGCCTGTATTTCTGTTAACTGCTGTCCATTTTTCCTTGTTCCACTTTCTATAGCCATCCAGAAAAATAAATAAATTTTCCCTATAAGAGCCCTTCATTCAATCATTCACAGCAAACCAAACCAAACATCTCCAGTCTACACTGACAAGGTATTGTGCTCCCCCCTCAGCCCGTGACCCAGTACCCAAGGTTTATAGAAGACAGGATTGATGTGCAGGGTGTGGAGCTGGGCCTTGGGGCAAGTTTAACAGCTAGAAGGGGACGGAGCAGTGTCCAGAGATTGGTATGGGGGACCCCACAGTTTCGCCAGAACAGTTGATGAGGTTAAGGCATTTGTAGAAAGAGGATTTCTAGAGCAATCAATCAGTTGCTTTTTCTTGCCTGACGTAGGAGATCCAGCAGACTCGGTTTCCCCAAAAGAAGGGAGAATTGAAAATTCTGACTTAATTTTTTTTAAGTTACTTTGTTAGAAAATTTATTGAACAAATGACCTGTGTTCGGATTTTAAGGTAGAGAGAAGAGAAATGAAAGGTTTTGTTTGCCATGGTGGAACTCGACTCGAGCTTTGAGATCCGATGGTGCGTGTGGATTGCTGGGTAAAGTGTAAGGCTCTCTAAGACAGAAGAGATTGCTGGTGTTTTCCTGGTAACAACACAGTCTGAGGTCCGATGCAAAGAACCTAAGTCTGGGGCCGCAACCAGCCACCTGCTTATTCATTTCCTCTTTCATTTATCAAACATTTATTGAACACCTACTATGTGCCAGCGCCAGCAATAAGCACTGGGAACGCATCTGTGATCAAGAAGGACACAGCCGTGGCACACATGCAGGGTACATTTTTGTGGGGGACACAGACAAGTTGTCAGGCAGCGACAATGGCATTTGTGAAAGACTGGTGACAGAACCAAAGGCGATGAGCAGCTGTAAGGAGCCCACATGACCCAGACTAGGGGGTGTGCAGGTGGAAGAGGCTGGGGAAAAGCCATTTGCAGGAAATGACATCTAACCAGAGAGCTGAAGGATGACAATTGCTAGCTGGGGGCCTCGCAGAAATCACCATCTCTCTGAGCCTCAGTTTCTTATCTCTAAAACTGGAATGCGAATAACAGTCCTGACTCACCTGCTTTAGTGGGAGGCTGTGAGGATCCACAAACAGATTTTTGTGATAAGTGCTCAGTTAAACTGTAAAGTGCTCTATCATTGTAAGAAACGACAACTGTTAATAATTGTTATCAGAGAGTGTGTTATCTCCATTCCTAGACTCTATGTTCTTCCCACACCTACAGATCTGGCTCCTTGAGCACAGTAGGACCAGAGAATAAAAGGACAGATTTGGATGCAGAAATTTACACAGCGACAATTTCTTTCCAGCTAGAGCCCCCAGGGCCTCAGGGCTACTGGGCACAGGGGTGAAGGGGAAGGTGGAACAGGGCCCTCTGAATCAGGTGCATGGGTCACAGGGGGTGCGCTTCCCTTGGGGTTCACCTTGTTAGAAAGAACAGACTGAGTCAAATAGTTATCCACGCTGTTCTGGGGACCTCACTAACATTTCCAGGGCCCAATCTCACCAGAGATAAAATTTCCCCAGCAGGGTTTCGTTCACCTGAATGACTTTATGAGATGCCAAGGATATTCAGCTCAGCTCATCCTGATGGTGGTGAAAACCAGCGGCCCAGGAATTCCAAACAACAGCAATTCCTGGTTTACGGAGATTTAACTTTCAAGAGCAAGGAGTGCATTTTGCCCAAGGGCCAGTCTCCTCTTTTTGTTTTATGAATTCTGGTCAAATTTCAGGGGATTTTCCATGCCCCCTCTGGTGGCCTGGAAACATCAAATGTTTACTAAATTCGAAATTCATTTGAGAAATAGAAACTGCACCGTCTCTATTATTTGGGCAGGTCTACTTTCCCTTTCTGTGCCCTAGTTCTCCTATCTGCAAAATAGAGATGGTGGATGGGATTTCTTCCCAAGTCCCTCTACCATCAACATTCCGCATGTCTGTGATGCTTGTCTCTCTTCTTGCTGCTTACAGTTTCAAATCTAAGAAGCTTGGGCCACTTCCATTTGTTAGACTTTTCTTGAAAATCCAACCACCCTAGAAGGTCAGATCTTATACCCTGGGCTGCTATTTAAATCTCTGTCAGACCAGAGCCACTTTGTTTAAAATTATATTTTGTTAATCCATCATGTGGATGTGGAGCTTGCTATTTTTAATACATGCTCTGAACAGCCCAGTTATTCATGGCCGAGAGTTTGCCACAGAACTTTAGAGCTGAATTTAAAAACAAACAGCCCCAGAGAAGCAATAAGAAGGCTGCTTTCACAAGCTAATAAAATTCAGGAGTGGGAAAGTAGAGGGGCAAGTTTTACCTTTAGCTTGGGAAGGCAGTTCGTTTCTTTGCTCTGTTTGCTGCTGGAGGAGGAAGTAGAGGAATGACCCTCCTTTTTTTTTTTTTTTTTAAAGATTTTATTTATTTATTCGACAGAGACAGAGACAGCCAGCAAGAGAGGGAACACAAAGCAGGGGGAGTGGGAGAGGAAGAAGCAGGCTCATAGCGGAGGAGCCTGATGTGGGGCTCGATCCCAGAACGCCGGGATCACGCCCTGAGCTGAAGGCAGGCGCTTAACCGCTGTGCCACCCAGGCGCCCCAGGAATGACCCTCCTTAATGCTTGTTTACGTGGTAAACTCCATTGACCTTTCCTGAGTCAGTTGTCAAAACTCTGGAAATGTGCACTTTTGTTATAGGACTGGGACACTCTTTAATATCTTCTAAAAATTTCCCTCTCTCTCTCTTGCCTCACTTTCCCCTCTATTTCCTTTCCTTCTTTAGGCCATATAACATACATGGGGGGCACAAGTCATGAAAATAGAAGTATTTAATGAAATTCAAGCAGAAATACCTATATTTAGAACAACTCCTAAGTGATTGTTGGGAAACCATAGATAGCTTACCCTGAGATATGTAATTCTAGCAAAAACCACCTAAATGTTGACTTCCTGGACTTTGAGAGATGATATTAATTTGTCATTCATTCATTTATTTATTCATTCCTTCAAACATACTAATTAAGGTCATAAGATGGGCCAGGAATTGTATTAAATGCAGTGTTTACAAAGCTTGCCCTTGAGGAGCTCATGAGTTTACTAGGGCCCAGAGATTAGAAAGCCTCCCAAGAGCCCAATTCAGGAAATGATGATTCCTCATCCTCTTTCTTATTTTGCCAATTCGGCCGGAGATATTTATACCATTTTATCAGAGTTCTATAAGATCATATAAAAGGTATTTTGATTTCTCTTCAGGACATCCTCTATACATATAGGCTCATTAAAGTTCAGTGATTCATAGAATTCTGATCTGGCTCATGTAAAGTAGAACAGACAATGCAGAAGAACAGAGAGACCATTTATTGACTCACTCCTTCAAAACATCCAAGGCCCAGGGCTAAGGCACAATTGAACAATTTCTGCTAACTACCTGTTTTCTCTCTGTGAATAGAAGTATCACAAGAAAGGGTAGAGGGGCGCCTGGGTGGCACAGCGGTTAAGCGTCTGCCTTCGGCTCAGGGCGTNAACAAGAGAAAAGCAATGTCTTATTTATGCTTTTGGAAATTAACAATGAAAAAGTGTCTTGACTTTTTGGCTGGAATTATTTCAAACTGCTATCATGTAGGTTGGAGGTTGTCATTTGCANTAATAAATAAAAAAAAATCTTTAAAAAAAAAAAAAGAAAGGGTAGAAACAAGAGAAAAGCAATGTCTTATTTATGCTTTTGGAAATTAACAATGAAAAAGTGTCTTGACTTTTTGGCTGGAATTATTTCAAACTGCTATCATGTAGGTTGGAGGTTGTCATTTGCATGGGTGCGCTAGTATCCTTCCGATCCGTGGAATGACTATGCCTCAGCCAGCTGTCTCACAGATGCCTACCATTGATCACGAGAGAAGCACTGACAGATGGGAGTGGATCGATTTGTGTTGGAGTTCCAATCACTCACATAGCTTATACCACCGCCCAGGTAATGGTAATAACCCTCTCCGATGAGAAGTCAGGGCAGCTATAGCAGACCTGCAGAAGCCAGCATTTATTGGGGCATGTATCCTCTTTAATACTGAGTGGGTGAGAAAGCTTGTTTCAAGGAGAAGGAAACCAAAAGCAAAAGAAATTAACTGGTTCTGCCAAAGTTCTTCACTCATTACTCAATTCAGTAAGCTTTGAGGGCCTTGGTACAGGGCTAAATGCCATGGGAAATGTGAAGATGGATACGATGTAGTCCTTATTCTAAACAATCTCATAGTTTGAAACTTGCATTAACAATGATAAAGCAAGGTCAGAATTCATCAGTGCCACCTGAAAGTTTCTCAAACAGTGCGGCAGAGGTCCTAAGGAGGGGACTTTCCCACCAGGTTGGGGGGGGCGTTGGGGAAGGCTTCTGGGAAAAGGTAGGTGTGGAATTGGCTTTGGTATAAGGTTGAGAAGAGAGTAAGGAGTGGAGAGAAATTCCAAGGTAATGTCAGTGGCCAGATCTGTGTTTTGTAAACATCACTGTGGGCCACAATATGGAGAACAGATTGAAGAAGGGAAAGGATTAAGTTTATAACAGTAGTAGCAGCTAACATTTAATTAATTAGTTATTATGTCAGGCATTATACTAAGTGCTTGACCCACTTATCTCATATAATCATTAAAACAACCTTGGAGATAGGAATTACCATTTCCCTTTTATGGGGAAAAGCATGGCAGAACCTGGACTAACAAAACAGTTTGTATTCTTGGCAGTGAGAACTTGTAAGAAAATGAAAAACTCCTATCTGAATCAGGGACTGTGGAATAGAGAAGAGATGGATCTTAGAGAATTAGGAAGATAACTGGTTTCTAAGAACCAATAGGCCTTCTAAGTGTTTGCCTCAGAAACCTCATAAACACTAAAAACAGCTGTGAGATCCTGTTGTTTCTAAAAGGACCATGACTTAGTGGAACCTGCCCTGTCAAGTACCTATTACTCCATTGCAAGAACTCCTTTGTCTTATCACAGTCCATCCACCCAGATTCTGGCACTCTGCCTGGCAACTGGTGGGTGCGCAAATGGTATTTGTTGAATGAGAGAATTCTCACCTGGGCATTCAACAAGCATTGTGAACCTGGGGCCATTCATTCTGTCTCCCCTCCCCCCACCCATACTTCAGTTTTTCTAAGAGCCGGCTGTGCCTCATTAACTCATTATATGTTAAGTTGAAAAAGGTGTTTCCAGGAAAATTAATTACCTAGGGCAAAGATAAGAATACCATAGTGGCTAATGGGAGTGTCTATATGGCACGTGGTGGGCATTCTTTTTTGATATGCTTAATTCTATCGTGTTTGGCAATCTATGCAGAAAAGGGCAGAAGATTAGTTTCATATTCCTTAAGGCAGGTTCCTTCACCATCTAACGCATTGGAGTTTTTGAGATGGAAATGCTCCCATAGAGCTGTCCTGGCTCAGAACACCGCCCTTAAATTCAGACGGAGGAAGGCTCCCCTCTCCTTGAATGAGCTTGGCAAGCCCTGCCCCCAAAGTGGGTGGAGGTAAAGAAAGAAAACGTCCACAACTCGCACGTCTGCCTGAGTACAGATTGGCAAGTGGCATAGGCGCGCAGACCTCTGTCATTTATTTATTTTTCTTTCCACTGGGTGCGCTGTCCCTTTAAATGGGGACGCTGGTGCTGGCTCCGTAACACCGGAGCCGGCAGCTTGTTGATTTCAGAGCTGGTGAATTTCACATTGTTTCCACTTCACTTTCCTCGCTCGGAGGGAGGCTCCGGTTGGCTCTACGACCGCTATCGCCGCTGCCAGCGAGGGCCAGGGGAGGGCAGGGACCTGCAGCATCGGGGCCGCCGTGGGGCCGCAGGGAAGGGTGTCGGGGCCACACACGCACCCTCGCTGCAGTCAGCTGCTGCCCGGGGGGGCGGGGTGGGGGGCGGGGGTGGGTGCTGCTGCCGCCGCGGAGCTGCTACTCGGCGCGTTTTGCATGAAGATGGCGGCTCCCACCGCCAGCAAGGCAGCCTCCTTGGGCTGTAACAACAAGCCAACGTTCCCGGAGCTGGATTTCAGGTCAGGAGCTCGGGTGGAGGAATTGAACAAACTCATCCAAGAATTCACGAAGCACGACCAGCGGGAATACGACGACCAGAGAGCACTGGAGATTCACACAGCCAAGGACTTCATCTTTTCCATGCTGGGTAAGGAGGAAAAAGGGGGAGGTG
>NC_048218.1:72304402-72312233 GCF_002007445.2 Ailuropoda melanoleuca
GGGGGGGGCGTTGGGGAAGGCTTCTGGGAAAAGGTAGGTGTGGAATTGGCTTTGGTATAAGGTTGAGAAGAGAGTAAGGAGTGGAGAGAAATTCCAAGGTAATGTCAGTGGCCAGATCTGTGTTTTGTAAACATCACTGTGGGCCACAATATGGAGAACAGATTGAAGAAGGGAAAGGATTAAGTTTATAACAGTAGTAGCAGCTAACATTTAATTAATTAGTTATTATGTCAGGCATTATACTAAGTGCTTGACCCACTTATCTCATATAATCATTAAAACAACCTTGGAGATAGGAATTACCATTTCCCTTTTATGGGGAAAAGCATGGCAGAACCTGGACTAACAAAACAGTTTGTATTCTTGGCAGTGAGAACTTGTAAGAAAATGAAAAACTCCTATCTGAATCAGGGACTGTGGAATAGAGAAGAGATGGATCTTAGAGAATTAGGAAGATAACTGGTTTCTAAGAACCAATAGGCCTTCTAAGTGTTTGCCTCAGAAACCTCATAAACACTAAAAACAGCTGTGAGATCCTGTTGTTTCTAAAAGGACCATGACTTAGTGGAACCTGCCCTGTCAAGTACCTATTACTCCATTGCAAGAACTCCTTTGTCTTATCACAGTCCATCCACCCAGATTCTGGCACTCTGCCCGGCAACTGGTGGGTGCGCAAATGGTATTTGTTGAATGAGAGAATTCTCACCTGGGCATTCAACAAGCATTGTGAACCTGGGGCCATTCATTCTGTCTCCCCTCCCCCCACCCATACTTCAGTTTTTCTAAGAGCCGGCTGTGCCTCATTAACTCATTATATGTTAAGTTGAAAAAGGTGTTTCCAGGAAAATTAATTACCTAGGGCAAAGATAAGAATACCATAGTGGCTAATGGGAGTGTCTATATGGCACGTGGTGGGCATTCTTTTTTGATATGCTTAATTCTATCGTGTTTGGCAATCTATGCAGAAAAGGGCAGAAGATTAGTTTCATATTCCTTAAGGCAGGTTCCTTCACCATCTAACGCATTGGAGTTTTTGAGATGGAAATGCTCCCATAGAGCTGTCCTGGCTCAGAACACCGCCCTTAAATTCAGACGGAGGAAGGCTCCCCTCTCCTTGAATGAGCTTGGCAAGCCCTGCCCCCAAAGTGGGTGGAGGTAAAGAAAGAAAACGTCCACAACTCGCACGTCTGCCTGAGTACAGATTGGCAAGTGGCATAGGCGCGCAGACCTCTGTCATTTATTTATTTTTCTTTCCACTGGGTGCGCTGTCCCTTTAAATGGGGACGCTGGTGCTGGCTCCGTAACACCGGAGCCGGCAGCTTGTTGATTTCAGAGCTGGTGAATTTCACATTGTTTCCACTTCACTTTCCTCGCTCGGAGGGAGGCTCCGGTTGGCTCTACGACCGCTATCGCCGCTGCCAGCGAGGGCCAGGGGAGGGCAGGGACCTGCAGCATCGGGGCCGCCGTGGGGCCGCAGGGAAGGGTGTCGGGGCCACACACGCACCCTCGCTGCAGTCAGCTGCTGCCGAAGCCGGGACGCCCGGAGCGCACCGAGCCGGGACCGCCCGCCTAGACGCCCGCCCGCCGGCCCGCGGGCCGGGGCCGCAGCCAGGGAGCCGGCTAGGNGGGGTGGGGGGCGGGGGTGGGTGCTGCTGCCGCCGCGGAGCTGCTACTCGGCGCGTTTTGCATGAAGATGGCGGCTCCCACCGCCAGCAAGGCAGCCTCCTTGGGCTGTAACAACAAGCCAACGTTCCCGGAGCTGGATTTCAGGTCAGGAGCTCGGGTGGAGGAATTGAACAAACTCATCCAAGAATTCACGAAGCACGACCAGCGGGAATACGACGACCAGAGAGCACTGGAGATTCACACAGCCAAGGACTTCATCTTTTCCATGCTGGGTAAGGAGGAAAAAGGGGGAGGTGTGTGTGTGTGTGTGTGATGGGAAGCGGGGCAGAGAACCCATTCCCCCTTCTTGTGCTCTCTTTCCTTCTTGGTTTCCTTCCCGGAGCCGGGTGCCTGTGGTAGAACCCATCCCTGTTCCGCCTCTTCCCTTCTTTCCCCGCCGCAAGCCGAGCTCCCTTCCTTAGTATACTTTGCGCCGGATCCCCGTTTACCCCCGTTCGCTGGCTCTTTTGTTAATTTCTCACCGGCCGAGGGGCTTGTAAGCAGGTGAAGTGTTCGTGGTGAAACAGCTCTCTGTGGGAGGGAAGCCCCTGGAAGCAGCGCGGTTCAGGTGAGACCCGCAGACGCCTTTCAATGAAGGTATTTGGCTCCGGAGGTTCGGATGAACGCCGAGCCTCGGGTCCCGTCCTGAGCTTGGGGCGCGGAGACAGCTCGGGGCTCTGGCTCCGCGCCCGAGCGACAAGTTGCTTCTCTAGTCTTGCGGCGCGGCGCTGTCATGCCAAGCCCCCGGTGACCAAACTTGTTGGGTGTTCCCTAGTAACCCGCTCGAGTAGGCTGGGCGCCCGGAGTTCCTGCAACTTTGATTTGCAAATCGACTTCCCTTTGAAGCGCTCGGAAGCATTTCCTGTGCTTCTTCAAGGCTCTTGCTGAGCTCGGAATTTCTAATTCCCAGCTCGAAAATGACCAGGCTCAGAGCTCGGACCCCAAGAAGCGCCAGCTCCCTCCTCTTTGTGTATTGTCCATGCGCCGGCCCGGCGAGGCGCCTTGAGTTTCGAACCCGGGAGACAGCGGGGGGTAGAATAATGCCGCCCCTCCCACCCCCAAGCCCGGCACCTACAGGTCCTTCAACAGATTGTCGGTTGGTGTGTAAAGGAAAATAAGCAGACCTGGAGACCAAATCCCTCTTCAAGTGTCCTATCGTTCGAATGATTGCTACTGGGGTGTAGACTGAGTGTCGGCTGCTGGGAGTCTCCCTCCCACGTAGCTTGCGGCTCCACCAGTGCAACCCTGGGGGCATGCAGTACGTGGCCTGGCCGTTAACGTTCCGTAAAACTGGGATTCGAGTGTAGGGCTGTCCTGAAACGGGGCTCTGTGCCCTCTACAAATCCATCCTCAGCCCGTTTTCCAGGTCGTGGAAAATTTTTTTGAAAAACGGCTTTGACCCCAGAGGCAGAGAGAGTTTTTTGCCTTTCTGCTCCCATTTACTTGGATTTCAGCCGGTTGTCGGTCGTTGCTGGTTCTGTCATAGGGTACCTTCTTCCCTCTCGGTTTTCTTCCTCCCCGAAGCCCAAGTCCAAGTCGGGGGTTTTACAGATTGAACGTCTGGGGGCCGGTAATAGTCATGCTTTGGGAAGTTGGAGAAAGTATGTGAAAACTTGAGGTTGGATTTTACCTTTTGCTCCACACAGGCCAAGTATGTCCTAAATTCTGTATGGGGCTGAAAAGCTCTCTATTGCGCTACTCGACCATTCAGCTGTTTATATGAATTAAATGTATTTCTTTTTTTCCTTTCCTTTTCTTTCTTAATTTTTTTTTTTTAAACAACTCCCTGACCTGGTGGGAGTGAGCTTCCAGATCTGAAAACCAGCACAGCGATTGTCAGGAGGGTGGGGATACACAGAGAAGGCTCAGGGCAGTGATTTCAGTTGCTTAATCATGGCCTTTCTCTTTGACATAAATAATGCAGGTCTGCCATTGTGTTGTTACAAACCCCACATCAGTTCTGATGTCTCCTGTACTAGGTGGTTTTCTAGAGAAAGGTGCTGGGTCACCATCACTCAGGATAATCATGGAACAGAAAATGGGAGGGGAGAGGAGGGGTGGGGTAAGTTCAAATACCCAGCTCATTGGGAACTTCTATGCTAACCCCATGGCTGAGACACTGATCTAGCAAAACCTTCCCCCACATATGAAGGGGGAATTATTCCAAGGTGCTTAATGTGAACGTGCGTTTAATGTCACCAGAGGCATTGTGTTGACAGGTAAGCTAAATTACCTTCTATTCCTTTTTATCCTGTTGACCTTGCCAGAGAAGTCTTTCTTGCCCCCCTGGGAATTTGATATTTCCACCTGCAGGAGAGAAAATTCAGGAGAGGTCATTTAAGCCTTTTGCCCCTCTGGACACTAGAAGGCAGATGGCACAAAGCGCTTGCCTGTGTGTGGTGCTGCATTCGTGAGTTCTCTGCTTTCCTTTAATGAGGTGCTGGCTGCTTTAGACAAGTGAAGGTTTGGCGACAGCCAGGGTCCCCGTGTGGATTTACTTTTTCTAAAGAGGATTTTCGCTTCGCTTAAAAAACAAAATCTCTTTTTGTGCACTTTGTTTCACTTGCCACAGCCTTGAGTCTTTCATGAATATGCAAATGAGGTGTCTTAATGACCGTCAGCTTGTTAAGGTGTCACTGGGGTGGCACCAGGCCCTCTTTTCTGGGAATTTTTTTTTTGGGGGGGGCGCAACTCGGCTTGGCTTTGTTCTGCCTCTGTCTGAGCTGTGTGTACCTGAGGATTGTCAGCCGCTTTAAACCATTATCCCCTCACACGGAGTGAAATGGTGGAGGCATTTGGTGCAAGCCCCTTTAATGGAGCTGTGGCTAACCCTACCTCTGTTTTTAGGCAGCTGGGGTGGTGGGGAGCAGCCACTCTCTGTATAAAATTGTTAGTCTGGACCCAAGCCCCCTTCTCAGACGCTTTTTGTATGGTCTACTTTGGAGGCAACTTGATGGTAGACAGTTGTCATCATCAGTGACCTGTCAGCCCCAGAGAAGTCCATTGTCCTATCAAAGCAGGGTTCTTAATAGGCTGTGGAGTTGGTCTGAGCCTGTTGGTGGTCACTGCGGTCTCTGATCTGTCTGGACATTCTGTGTTTGTACAGAGTTTCTGATTCCTTTGAGGCAGATGTTGGCTGGAAACATCTAGACTCACTCTTTATTTCTATACACCTTGGTCTTTTAGGAGACTGATTGCTGTTATTATCTAGTTAATATTTGAGAGCCCAGATTGTGTGAGAGGCTGGCAGTGCATAATAAACACCATTTATCAAAATTCAGGGAAATTGCCAGAGTTCATTAATGTTTTAATAATATTTGGTATTTGCATAATGTCTCTGCCAGCTCTTTTGTTATCTTCATTCCCTGGCGAGGTTGGATGGAGACTAGTTGTATCCCCATTGAACAGATGCAGAGCAGGGTCTATGCAAAAACTGTAGAAGCCAGGAAGGAGACAAGCAGTCACTTACCTGACAGTCCAAATGGTAGATACTATGGCATAGTTACTAGGACAGCGGTCATTTACTGACGGCCTTCTCAGTGCCAGGAACTTTGCATGGTCTTAAGAGTAGCTATTGCTTTCCCATTACACAGATAAGGCTATTGGAATTTACTGGGGTGAAGACCCACCGAGGGTCTCAGGGCTAATAAATAGTACAGATGTTGCTCAAACTTACAACATGCCACTTCTTTTTTTTTTTTTTNGTGCAACCCTGGGGGCATGCAGTACGTGGCCTGGCCGTTAACGTTCCGTAAAACTGGGATTCGAGTGTAGGGCTGTCCTGAAACGGGGCTCTGTGCCCTCTACAAATCCATCCTCAGCCCGTTTTCCAGGTCGTGGAAAATTTTTTTGAAAAACGGCTTTGACCCCAGAGGCAGAGAGAGTTTTTTGCCTTTCTGCTCCCATTTACTTGGATTTCAGCCGGTTGTCGGTCGTTGCTGGTTCTGTCATAGGGTACCTTCTTCCCTCTCGGTTTTCTTCCTCCCCGAAGCCCAAGTCCAAGTCGGGGGTTTTACAGATTGAACGTCTGGGGGCCGGTAATAGTCATGCTTTGGGAAGTTGGAGAAAGTATGTGAAAACTTGAGGTTGGATTTTACCTTTTGCTCCACACAGGCCAAGTATGTCCTAAATTCTGTATGGGGCTGAAAAGCTCTCTATTGCGCTACTCGACCATTCAGCTGTTTATATGAATTAAATGTATTTCTTTTTTTCCTTTCCTTTTCTTTCTTAATTTTTTTTTTTTAAACAACTCCCTGACCTGGTGGGAGTGAGCTTCCAGATCTGAAAACCAGCACAGCGATTGTCAGGAGGGTGGGGATACACAGAGAAGGCTCAGGGCAGTGATTTCAGTTGCTTAATCATGGCCTTTCTCTTTGACATAAATAATGCAGGTCTGCCATTGTGTTGTTACAAACCCCACATCAGTTCTGATGTCTCCTGTACTAGGTGGTTTTCTAGAGAAAGGTGCTGGGTCACCATCACTCAGGATAATCATGGAACAGAAAATGGGAGGGGAGAGGAGGGGTGGGGTAAGTTCAAATACCCAGCTCATTGGGAACTTCTATGCTAACCCCATGGCTGAGACACTGATCTAGCAAAACCTTCCCCCACATATGAAGGGGGAATTATTCCAAGGTGCTTAATGTGAACGTGCGTTTAATGTCACCAGAGGCATTGTGTTGACAGGTAAGCTAAATTACCTTCTATTCCTTTTTATCCTGTTGACCTTGCCAGAGAAGTCTTTCTTGCCCCCCTGGGAATTTGATATTTCCACCTGCAGGAGAGAAAATTCAGGAGAGGTCATTTAAGCCTTTTGCCCCTCTGGACACTAGAAGGCAGATGGCACAAAGCGCTTGCCTGTGTGTGGTGCTGCATTCGTGAGTTCTCTGCTTTCCTTTAATGAGGTGCTGGCTGCTTTAGACAAGTGAAGGTTTGGCGACAGCCAGGGTCCCCGTGTGGATTTACTTTTTCTAAAGAGGATTTTCGCTTCGCTTAAAAAACAAAATCTCTTTTTGTGCACTTTGTTTCACTTGCCACAGCCTTGAGTCTTTCATGAATATGCAAATGAGGTGTCTTAATGACCCTCAGCTTGTTAAGGTGTCACTGGGGTGGCACCAGGCCCTCTTTTCTGGGAATTTTTGGGGGGGGGGTGCAACTCGGCTTGGCTTTGTTCTGCCTCTGTCTGAGCTGTGTGTACCTGAGGATTGTCAGCCGCTTAAAACCATTATCCCCTCACACGGAGTGAAATGGTGGAGGCATTTGGTGCAAGCCCCTTTAATGGAGCTGTAGCTAACCCTACCTCTGTTTTTAGGCAGCTGGGGTGGTGGGGAGCAGCCACTCTCTGTATAAAATTGTTAGTCTGGACCCAAGCCCCCTTCTCAGATGCTTTTTGTATGGTCTACTTTGGAGGCAACTTGATGGTAGACAGTTGTCATCATCAGTGACCTGTCAGCCCCAGAGAAGTCCATTGTCCTATCAAAGCAGGGTTCTTAATAGGCTGTGGAGTTGGTCTGAGCCTGTTGGTGGTCACTGCGGTCTCTGATCTGTCTGGACATTCTGTGTTTGTACAGAGTTTCTGATTCCTTTGAGGCAGATGTTGGCTGGAAACATCTAGACTCACTCTTTATTTCTATACACCTTGGTCTTTTAGGAGACTGATTGCTGTTATTATCTAGTTAATATTTGAGAGCCCAGATTGTGTGAGAGGCTGGCAGTGCATAATAAACACCATTTATCAAAATTCAGGGAAATTGCCAGAGTTCATTAATGTTTTAATAATATTTGGTATTTGCATAATGTCTCTGCCAGCTCTTTTGTTATCTTCATTCCCTGGCGAGGTTGGATGGAGACTAGTTGTATCCCCATTGAACAGATGCAGAGCAGGGTCTATGCAAAAACTGTAGAAGCCAGGAAGGAGACAAGCAGTCACTTACCTGACAGTCCAAATGGTAGATACTATGGCATAGTTACTAGGACAGCGGTCATTTACTGACGGCCTTCTCAGTGCCAGGAACTTTGCATGGTCTTAAGAGTAGCTATTGCTTTCCCATTACACAGATAAGGCTATTGGAATTTACTGGGGTGAAGACCCACCGAGGGTCTCAGGGCTAATAAATAGTACAGATGTTGCTCAAACTTACAACATGCCACTTCTTTTTTTTTTTTT
>NC_048218.1:72312275-72322699 GCF_002007445.2 Ailuropoda melanoleuca
TTTTTTTGTAAAGATTTTATTTATTTATTTGACAGAGATAGAGACAGCCAGCGAGAGAGGGAACACAAGCAGAGGGAGTGGGAGAGGAAGAAGCAGACTCATAGCAGAGGAGCCTGATGTGGGGCTCGATCCCATAACGCCGGGATCACGCCCTGAGCCGAAGGCAGACGCTTAACCGCTGTGCCACCCAGGTGCCCCACAACACGCCACTTCTAAGATGTGTTCCTCTTCTCCTACTTGAGAAACTATTAAGAATAAATGCACTAAGTCCAGACGACGGGCTTTGTTTAAAAAAAGTGCTCCCTGTTTCAGGATTTTGTTTCTGATTTCAGCTATCAGTGTTAGAGTGATCTGAGCAGCATCTGAGCTGATTTCTGGAACAGTCTGAGTTCAAGTATTTTATTCCATGATAAAATCACTTGTTTGAGTTTCTGGTTGAGAAAATGGCATTCCAAAAAAATGTGGAAATCTGTAGTTTTAGTCCTAGTCTGCCTCTTTGCTAGCCGGGTGGCCTTAGTTTCTTCGTCTGTTGAACATGGATAACTTAGTAAACTGAAAAGGAATAGATATATGATTTTATTATTTATTTAAAGAAATGGGCATTACCAGAAAACCTAGTGAACTTAAGCCTGGATTATTTATGCAGGTTGGTATCAGAAAGAACTAGAGAGTACCACTAGAGGCGGCCTAGGAAAATATAGGCTCTGGCTATGGAAGGCATGACTAGTTCTAACTTGCACCGCGATTTGTTAAGCTCCTTCTGTGCTCTGGCCATTGTGCTAACCTGCATAAATCCATTGATTTATGTCATTTTCTTCCAAAAATTTGTGTGAATATTCTCATGCCTCTGCATTCAACAACTACTTATTGAATGTTATACTGCTTGCCAAACAGGATGCAGGGTCCCGAGGATAGCATGGAGAAATTCATATATGCCCTTGGAGACCCCTCCCTCTTCTCTGTTGCCCGAACCTCCACGAAAGTAGTTTGCTGGCTCCTGTGTCCTTTTAGGTCCGTAAATACAACGTAGCCCCCTCACAGTCCTACGGTGTGGTGCTTCCAAGTGCTGCTACACCTACCGTATTTTTGGGCAACCTCTGTGTCTTCAGAGTAGACCATTTTGAAGCCTGGTCTTTCCAGTGTTTGAATGACATTTTTCTCTTAATGAATTTTATCCAGCAATATTTATTGAGGGAATTTATTCTGTCGTTGCCTTGTGGGCCTCCAAGTCTTAGTAAGTCCCTTAGAGTTCTAGTCACTAATGTGCTGTGTCTGGGTAACGGGCAAGATCATTATTTGAAGTGCTGAAAGTGTTATGCGTCTAGGGCAGGAAGAGCCCTCTGAATATTTATTTTTGTTTCTAGTTTGGGTTGGTTTCATTTCTTCCTCGGTGGTTCTGGGCATTGTTGACCTTCATCCTTGACAGAAGAGCCCTAGAACTGTGGATGATTCTGGGTCTTCCCACGACTCCTTGTTCTGCTGGCCATTGGATAATGCACTGTGCGTGATTAGACTGGGCCCCTTTTGCTTACACAGAAATATTAGATTCTCTCTTGTCAGACTGGAACTTGTCATTGAATATTAGCTCTTTAGACTCTTCTGCAGCTCTTTTTTTTTTTTTTTTTTAAACAATTTGGAATCTCTGGTCCCCTTTCAGACCTATTGAATCGGAATCCCTGGAGCTCCCCAAACTGTCTGATCAGCACTCTGATATCCTGTCCTGTGCTAGGCCTGATGCCGTGCGTTTCCCATCCAACAGGACTGCTCCTATGCACAACGAAGGATCCCAGTTGACATGGAGGCTAGGACCAGGCTGCTGAGCCTAATGAGTAGGTACGCCTGCTCGTTCTTGGGAACGGAGTCCTTCCACCTGGGACAGAGGCAGGGAGGCATGGCCACTCCACCAGAGGTTGTCCTAGGGCTTTACAGCATTGTATCATTTAATTGTCACCATAACCCTTGGAAAAAGAACTACAGGACAAAATTCAGGAACTTCTCAAGTGTACCAACAGGGAAGTGACAGAGCTGGGACTTAACCGGGGTCAGGCTGATGAAACCCTTGCTTTTGGGGCACCTGGGTGGCACAGCGGTTAAGCGTCTGCCTTCAGCTCAGGGCGTGATCCCGGCGTTATGGGATCGAGCCCCACATCAGGCTCCTCCACTATGAGCCTGCTTCTTCCTCTCCCACTCCCCCTGCTTGTGTTTCCTCTCTCGCTGGCTGTCTCTATTTCTGTCAAATAAATAAAATCTTAAAAAAAAAAAAAAAGAAACCCCTGCTTTTGACAAAGACACTGCTCTGCTTGGTCAGGAGTGGGAAGAGACCTGGATTCGGGCCCCCACTCGTCCGGTTATTTGCTGTGTGACAGTGGGCAGGTCACTTAGATTCTGAGCCTCAGTTTCTGAATATGTAAGTTGGGGCGAATAATCATAGCCACCACATGTGTTTGGGTGCATTCAGTTCTGAATCTGAAAACCTTTGTGCAGGACAAACGAAGGACATGTCTGAATTCTAGTACCAGCTCCATTTTATACTGTGTGGGATGTGTGTTACCCGGAATAAGTCTCCTAGCCTCTTTGGAACTTCTTTTTGCCCATTTTCCAATTATAGAAAATACAAAGAATAAAGCAAAATCATTCCCCCATTCGAATCACTATTAATATTTTGACATGCGTTTTTTCCTAGACATCTGTGTTTATACACACACGTATACCCACTCATACTTACGTGCACACAGTTTTATATCATATGGATGCATGATTTCTCTTGGTAAATTTATCAATATCCCGTCATCTCCCACACTTTAGAAAAAGGAGTTCTAGTCTAAAACCTGTGGACAAATGTTCTCCTAACTTCTTTCATTCATCTTTTATTCCAAAAGAAGGTACTGTTCGAGAACTTAGAACACGTTCTCTGATTTAATCAGCGGGGGTGTTGAACCTTGACGTCGTTGACCCGTGAGGGTTTTACCCGCCTTCCAGGGCCATCTCCTTCCTAGCTGTGTCTTTGCATGCTGTGGATGGTCACAGAATATACCAGGACTTCTCACTTTCTTCCTTTGCTTGGACTGTTTTCACTGTGAGGAGTTCTTAACCTAAGTGGAAAGAATAACATGGAGTGTGTGAATTTGAATGGGAAAAATTACAGCTTTATTTTTATTAATCCCCAACTGAAATACAGCATTTTTCTTCCATTATAAAAGTAGGTAATAAATCATAGTAGTATTAGCAGTACCTGTATTTTTTCCTTTTCTCGCCACTAGAAATCAGATATTTTCATTTCACATTATAATTGTTGCAGATATCTCGAAAAGTTGTTTATTGCTGCTGTGAAGTGATCATGTCTCTTAGACTGGCTGCTAGATTTCATATAATGCAGTAGTGAAGACTCCCATGTATTCTGTCACAAATTTACTTTTTAAATGTATGTTTTTGCTTTAATATTGATTTTCTTTAAAGTCCTGTGTAATTTTATCATTTTCATCTAAATGTTCTTTTTGCAGGAGTCCATAGGCTTCGGCAGCCTGTCAAGATAAACTATGTCAGAGAGACAGTTAAGAGTTTTAGCTTCTAAGCAATGACACCTTATCTCTACTTCCTTTGCCTCTTTCAGCTCCAAGTCCAATGCCGCTTGACTCATGAAGCCTTCCTATAACTCTCCAAGGAGAAAACACATTTACCTTGCCTCTGTGTTCTCCTAACACCTGGTCCCCCTTTTATAGCACATTCCTCCCCATGCTAGGTTAAAGAATCCAAGGCTTATTTATCTTTGCAGCACTCAGTGGGGTACACACTGGGGGCTCACAGAATGGTAAGTGATTTGGTTCACTCTGGAAGAAGCTTTCTGTATGAAACTTCTTTCAGCCTCAGTTTAAGGAGCGAGCACTTTCTGACATTGTCTCTAAGAATATTCCCTTCTGGAAAACCAGGCTAAATGGTCTTTTCTGGAAAGAAAATTTTGATCTGATCTTTTTAATTGGAAGTGGAGTTTTTTCTAGATTCCAAGAATAATAACCTTAAGACTTATTGTAGGGCAGTTTAAGAAATGTGCTGACGGATTGCTGTAGCTTTTTGACCCAAAACAGCAAACAGTGAGCTGTAGGAATATCCCCTTTCCTGTCGATCCTGACTTTTCTTCCATGGCCAGTGAGGGTCCTCGTGGAACGCTGCGTGGAAGTTCTGCCTTTGGGGCTTTACAAAATGCAGGGAGGGCATAAGTCATCTTTCCCATGAAGCCATTTCTTAGGTTTCTCAGTCAACCTCCAAGTTTCCAGATGCCTACTCAGGAATCTGAATTCTAGCAATTCTTTATTATAAACTATTCTTTGCCATCAGTGTAATAATAAGTTACCTTTGTGCAATGCTTTCTAGTTTAGAATACCCATTCGCATTTGATGTGGGGTGGTATTATTCTCTGGACCGGCCTTTGGGAAAGGTTGTGTAGGAACTGTTGACCCCCATTCACAGATGGGGGTCCTGAGACTCTGGGAGGAGTGGGAGGTCATGGAGTACATTGTAGAACAAGACTCAGGCCAGATCTCCAGTGTTTTCTGCTACAGCACACGGTCTGCAAAGAGCTTGTGGGCTTTTCCGCCTTTAGACATCTTCCATGGGTTGCTGGGGTGAGTCTGTATCCCCAGACAAAGGCAAGGGTAGCAGTTTTCATTCCTCTCTGGGCTTTTCTGCTCTCCCCTTGGGCCAAGGATAGCTAGCGAGTGAGGCTGGCTGAGATTGGAATGGGTCAGTACCTGCCCCATAGGTCTGCATTCTCCAGGTCTGATTGTTAGGCCTTGCCCAACTGGTTCTTAGGATCTGTGACGGTGCTAACAATGGACCTGGGTGAGTACTTGCCGCTCTGTGATCTCTTTAAGGACATTCGTAATTACGCTGTTATGTGAGGCCCTGTCTCTCGGAAAGAGCTACCTGGTTTTTTGTCCACTTACGTGTCTTTTCATAAATGCCCTCTGCGCAAGATAAAGGGACAGCTAACTAGGTACAGTGCCATTATGAACAAAGCTACCACGGGGAGCTGTTGTTCAGTTTGTTTACTTCTCATAATTTTCCCTCAACGCAAGAAGACGTGATTAGTGTTGGTGTTAAGTCAGTAATGGGAGTTGGTATAAGTTTTGTTTTGGTTTTGGTTTCTCCTAACTAGTGTTTGACTATCTACAACGCGTGGAGAATTATGTAAGCATTCCTTCACGAATTCATCCAACACGGTCGGGAGTGCCTACCGTGTACCAGTGTTCCTCACTGCACTGCGTAAGGGCATGGAGCGCTGAATGAGAGAAGCAAGGTCACTACCGCCACGGGACTCCCGTTCTCTGGGGGATTCAACGAGATTGCAGCATGCAAGCAAGTAGGGACGCGTGCTAGTGAAGAGGTGCAGAAAGTTATGATAGAGGGTATAACTGGGAGGCTGGAGTGAAGCAGAGACATTGGAGACGGGAAGGCGAGAAGGCGCTGGCCATCTGAAACGAAGGCTCAGTCCTATTAGGGGCATCCTGCGTAGACAGAGCAGCCTGTGCAGAGACCCTTGGGTGGGGTCGATTTGAAAGCGGCTTTCCCAGCTGCTTAAATTATAGCAAGTCTGATCTGGCCTCTCCAGGGAGGAGTGGTCTGTGTGCAGATTCAGCCTGAGGCGGAAGGAATGGGGTGCCTGCCTTGGACTGTAGGGAGCTTCCTGCAGGTAGAGGTTTTCCAGGTGGACCCACCCTTTGACGCAGCACCTGCTCACAATATTCAGGGGTTAGGGAGAGGAGGATAATGTAGAAAGGTTGGGTTACAGGTCCTCAAAAGGCCCTTTGTAGGCTTGTGATTCTCTGATTTCACCCTTGATAGCCCTAGGCTGGAAACAGTNTTGGGTTGGTTTCATTTCTTCCTCGGTGGTTCTGGGCATTGTTGACCTTCATCCTTGACAGAAGAGCCCTAGAACTGTGGATGATTCTGGGTCTTCCCACGACTCCTTGTTCTGGCCATTGGATAATGCACTGTGCGTGATTAGACTGGGCCCCTTTTGCTTACACAGAAATATTAGATTCTCTCTTGTCAGACTGGAACTTGTCATTGAATATTAGCTCTTTAGACTCTTCTGCAGCTCTTTTTTTTTTTTTTTTTTAAACAATTTGGAATCTCTGGTCCCCTTTCAGACCTATTGAATCGGAATCCCTGGAGCTCCCCAAACTGTCTGATCAGCACTCTGATATCCTGTCCTGTGCTAGGCCTGATGCCGTGCGTTTCCCATCCAACAGGACTGCTCCTATGCACAACGAAGGATCCCAGTTGACATGGAGGCTAGGACCAGGCTGCTGAGCCGAATGAGTAGGTACGCCTGCTCGTTCTTGGGAACGGAGTCCTTCCACCTGGGACAGAGGCAGGGAGGCATGGCCACTCCACCAGAGGTTGTCCTAGGGCTTTACAGCATTGTATCATTTAATTGTCACCATAACCCTTGGAAAAAGAACTACAGGACAAAATTCAGGAACTTCTCAAGTGTACCAACAGGGAAGTGACAGAGCTGGGACTTAACCGGGGTCAGGCTGATGAAACCCTTGCTTTTGGGGCACCTGGGTGGCACAGCGGTTAAGCGTCTGCCTTCAGCTCAGGGCGTGATCCCGGCGTTATGGGATCGAGCCCCACATCAGGCTCCTCCACTATGAGCCTGCTTCTTCCTCTCCCACTCCCCCTGCTTGTGTTTCCTCTCTCGCTGGCTGTCTCTATTTCTGTCAAATAAATAAAATCTTAAAAAAAAAAAAAAAGAAACCCCTGCTTTTGACAAAGACACTGCTCTGCTTGGTCAGGAGTGGGAAGAGACCTGGATTCGGGCCCCCACTCGTCCGGTTATTTGCTGTGTGACAGTGGGCAGGTCACTTAGATTCTGAGCCTCAGTTTCTGAATATGTAAGTTGGGGCGAATAATCATAGCCACCACATGTGTTTGGGTGCATTCAGTTCTGAATCTGAAAACCTTTGTGCAGGACAAACGAAGGACATGTCTGAATTCTAGTACCAGCTCCATTTTATACTGTGTGGGATGTGTGTTACCCGGAATAAGTCTCCTAGCCTCTTTGGAACTTCTTTTTGCCCATTTTCCAATTATAGAAAATACAAAGAATAAAGCAAAATCATTCCCCCATTCGAATCACTATTAATATTTTGACATGCGTTTTTTCCTAGACATCTGTGTTTATACACACACGTATACCCACTCATACTTACGTGCACACAGTTTTATATCATATGGATGCATGATTTCTCTTGGTAAATTTATCAATATCCCGTCATCTCCCACACTTTAGAAAAAGGAGTTCTAGTCTAAAACCTGTGGACAAATGTTCTCCTAACTTCTTTCATTCATCTTTTATTCCAAAAGAAGGTACTGTTCGAGAACTTAGAACACGTTCTCTGATTTAATCAGCGGGGGTGTTGAACCTTGACGTCGTTGACCCGTGAGGGTTTTACCCGCCTTCCAGGGCCATCTCCTTCCTAGCTGTGTCTTTGCATGCTGTGGATGGTCACAGAATATACCAGGACTTCTCACTTTCTTCCTTTGCTTGGACTGTTTTCACTGTGAGGAGTTCTTAACCTAAGTGGAAAGAATAACATGGAGTGTGTGAATTTGAATGGGAAAAATTACAGCTTTATTTTTATTAATCCCCAACTGAAATACAGCATTTTTCTTCCATTATAAAAGTAGGTAATAAATCATAGTAGTATTAGCAGTACCTGTATTTTTTCCTTTTCTCGCCACTAGAAATCAGATATTTTCATTTCACATTATAATTGTTGCAGATATCTCGAAAAGTTGTTTATTGCTGCTGTGAAGTGATCATGTCTCTTAGACTGGCTGCTAGATTTCATATAATGCAGTAGTGAAGACTCCCATGTATTCTGTCACAAATTTACTTTTTAAATGTATGTTTTTGCTTTAATATTGATTTTCTTTAAAGTCCTGTGTAATTTTATCATTTTCATCTAAATGTTCTTTTTGCAGGAGTCCATAGGCTTCGGCAGCCTGTCAAGATAAACTATGTCAGAGAGACAGTTAAGAGTTTTAGCTTCTAAGCAATGACACCTTATCTCTACTTCCTTTGCCTCTTTCAGCTCCAAGTCCAATGCCGCTTGACTCATGAAGCCTTCCTGTAACTCTCCAAGGAGAAAACACATTTACCTTGCCTCTGTGTTCTCCTAACACCTGGTCCCCCTTTTATAGCACATTCCTCCCCATGCTAGGTTAAAGAATCCAAGGCTTATTTATCTTTGCAGCACTCAGTGGGGTACACACTGGGGGCTCACAGAATGGTAAGTGATTTGGTTCACTCTGGAAGAAGCTTTCTGTATGAAACTTCTTTCAGCCTCAGTTTAAGGAGCGAGCACTTTCTGACATTGTCTCTAAGAATATTCCCTTCTGGAAAACCAGGCTAAATGGTCTTTTCTGGAAAGAAAATTTTGATCTGATCTTTTTAATTGGAAGTGGAGTTTTTTCTAGATTCCAAGAATAATAACCTTAAGACTTATTGTAGGGCAGTTTAAGAAATGTGCTGACGGATTGCTGTAGCTTTTTGACCCAAAACAGCAAACAGTGAGCTGTAGGAATATCCCCTTTCCTGTCGATCCTGACTTTTCTTCCATGGCCAGTGAGGGTCCTCGTGGAACGCTGCGTGGAAGTTCTGCCTTTGGGGCTTTACAAAATGCAGGGAGGGCATAAGTCATCTTTCCCATGAAGCCGTTTCTTAGGTTTCTCAGTCAACCTCCAAGTTTCCAGATGCCTACTCAGGAATCTGAATTCTAGCAATTCTTTATTATAAACTATTCTTTGCCATCAGTGTAATAATAAGTTACCTTTGTGCAATGCTTTCTAGTTTAGAATACCCATTCGCATTTGATGTGGGGTGGTATTATTCTCTGGACCGGCCTTTGGGAAAGGTTGTGTAGGAACTGTTGACCCCCATTCACAGATGGGGGTCCTGAGACTCTGGGAGGAGTGGGAGGTCATGGAGTACATTGTAGAACAAGACTCAGGCCAGATCTCCAGTGTTTTCTGCTACAGCACACGGTCTGCAAAGAGCTTGTGGGCTTTTCCGCCTTTAGACATCTTCCATGGGTTGCTGGGGTGAGTCTGTATCCCCAGACAAAGGCAAGGGTAGCAGTTTTCATTCCTCTCTGGGCTTTTCTGCTCTCCCCTTGGGCCAAGGATAGCTAGCGAGTGAGGCTGGCTGAGATTGGAATGGGTCAGTACCTGCCCCATAGGTCTGCATTCTCCAGGTCTGATTGTTAGGCCTTGCCCAACTGGTTCTTAGGATCTGTGACGGTGCTAACAATGGACCTGGGTGAGTACTTGCCGCTCTGTGATCTCTTTAAGGACATTCGTAATTACGCTGTTATGTGAGGCCCTGTCTCTCGGAAAGAGCTACCTGGTTTTTTGTCCACTTACGTGTCTTTTCATAAATGCCCTCTGCGCAAGATAAAGGGACAGCTAACTAGGTACAGTGCCATTATGAACAAAGCTACCACGGGGAGCTGTTGTTCAGTTTGTTTACTTCTCATAATTTTCCCTCAACGCAAGAAGACGTGATTAGTGTTGGTGTTAAGTCAGTAATGGGAGTTGGTATAAGTTTTGTTTTGGTTTTGGTTTCTCCTAACTAGTGTTTGACTATCTACAACGCGTGGAGAATTATGTAAGCATTCCTTCACGAATTCATCCAACACGGTCGGGAGTGCCTACCGTGTACCAGTGTTCCTCACTGCACTGCGTAAGGGCATGGAGCGCTGAATGAGAGAAGCAAGGTCACTACCGCCACGGGACTCCCGTTCTCTGGGGGATTCAACGAGATTGCAGCATGCAAGCAAGTAGGGACGNAGCAAGGTCACTACCGCCACGGGACTCCCGTTCTCTGGGGGATTCAACGAGATTGCAGCATGCAAGCAAGTAGGGACGCGTGCTAGTGAAGAGGTGCAGAAAGTTATGATAGAGGGTATAACTGGGAGGCTGGAGTGAAGCAGAGACATTGGAGACGGGAAGGCGAGAAGGCGCTGGCCATCTGAAACGAAGGCTCAGTCCTATTAGGGGCATCCTGCGTAGACAGAGCAGCCTGTGCAGAGACCCTTGGGTGGGGTCGATTTGAAAGCGGCTTTCCAAGCTGCTTAAATTATAGCAAGTCTGATCTGGCCTCTCCAGGGAGGAGTGGTCTGTGTGCAGATTCAGCCTGAGGCGGAAGGAATGGGGTGCCTGCCTTGGACTGTAGGGAGCTTCCTGCAGGTAGAGGTTTTCCAGGTGGACCCACCCTTTGACGCGGCACCTGCTCACAATATTCAGGGGTTAGGGAGAGGAGGATAATGTAGAAAGGTTGGGTTACAGGTCCTCAAAAGGCCCTTTGTAGGCTTGTGATTCTCTGATTTCACCCTTGATAGCCCTAGGCTGGAAACAGT
>NC_048218.1:72322799-72428027 GCF_002007445.2 Ailuropoda melanoleuca
GAAGTTAAGTAACTCACAGTCACTACGTGGTTGAGGTGGGATCCAACTCAAGCCCTCTGAGGCCCACCCCAGAGTCTCTGTATTATGCTAATTCTAAAAACCTTCTCCCCTACCCCACCCCACTGTGCCCCAGGGTGTGGAGGCAGTAGGATTTCTGGGCCGGAGAGAGGCTCTCAGGGTGAGGAGGAGGAACCCAGCCAACAGACTGCAAGTCTGCACGTGCCTGGTACTGATATTCAACTTGTAAGCACTTTCTAGGCTGCTTCAAGATCACCCTTTTAGCAGCCGCAGCTGTTCTTAATAGCAGCTGCTTGTGCGGATTGTGTTGTGATTAATAAAGGAAACTCAACAGTTTGTTCTCTCAACTGTGCCCTTGGTGCGCGCAGCCCGCTCCCAGGCAGGCGCTGTTTGGGATGCGGAACAACGCAGTCCCGCTTGTGCACCGTGCAGAGGGACCCCTCGCCGTGCTGTCAGGAGGGGCGGTCCCTCGAGATCAGGGCTGTAGAGCCGAAGCCCCCCCCCACCCCCCCGGGACCAGGTTTTAAGGACAGCGAGTGCGGTGGGCAGCTCGAGAAATCCCATCTGGTCCTTGGGGTCCAAATCAGGGATGCCAGGGAGTGGGCGGTGCACCGGGGGACACCATTGCTCTCCCCTCTTGTCTGAAGGGGGGCACTGTGCCTAGGCACCTGCCAGTGGCCAGTCGTGCCTCTGTGCAGCGCCTCCCCAGCTTTAGGGCACCTCAGCCTCCCATTTGTTAAAGCAGATTGCCTGCCCTGCTCCCAGAGCTTCTCCGTCAGTAGGCCTGGGGTCCAGGCTGAGAACTGGCGTTCCTACTAAGTTTCCGGGGGATGCTGCCGCCGCTGTGGGTCCAGAGCCCACACTTGAAGAACCACTGCTGAAGAGGCAGGGCTGATCCAGCTTTGGAAGTTTTAAGAGACCCGATGGATCTGGATTTTTACATGAACTCTTGATTTTTGAATATTGAGACTAAAATATTAAAGGAACATCATGTGGTTTAGAACGGGAGGTCGTGGAGTACACTGTGGCTGCCGGTGCATCACCTCTGATCTGAATACTTTCAGAGAAATCCTTGTGCTGCCTGCTGTGGAAACTGAGGCCCAGGGAGGGGCAGTAGTTCATCAACAGCATACCGTCAGTCTGGGGGCAAGATCATGACTAGAGCGCAGGTGCTCTGTGCACTTGCCAAAGGTATGTGTGTTGGTGTTAGTCCTAGCGTACTGTGTATGCTAATATACCAGATACATTTTCCCTTCGAATGGAAAAACTACATAACTTTGAAAATAATCACACTGAAATAATTTTTTACCCTGCTCTAGGCACAGTTCTAAATACTTTATACTGTATGTACGTTGACTAAATAAGTCCTAACCACAATCCTATGTAGAAAGGTTATTCTTCTATTCTTATTTACTGACGAGCGTCCCAAAGTACAGAGAAGTTAGATAGTTACCCAATGTCCCAGAGTTACTGGTAGAGTGGGGATTTGAACCCCAGAGATCTAGCCTCAGGCAGAAAGCAGCAAATAGTTACGAATCTTCTTTTGTATCTCATTAAACAAACAAACAAAAAACCTTTTCCTCCTGCAAAATGAAAATCACTGATGGAATATTAGTTTTAATTCATGCTGCTAGGAAACTTGGGAATTAGCTGAGCTAAGTTCCTCCGTCCTCCGTTTTACAGAAGTGGAAACTGAGCTCCAGAAAGGAAAGGGGACTTAAGCATCGTGAACATTGATTTTACTTTTGGGCAGAATGGAAGTTAGTTAAGTGTCCAGCAAGTGATTGCTTCCTGAGAAAGGTGCTTACCCCTGAAACGGGTCGCTCATTAGCCTCTGCTCCCCCGGAAGGAAGGGTCTGCCTGGGTTTGAAGGGAGGGCGAGTCACTGAAGAGGGGCTGTGCTTCAAGGTAGGGAACATTCCCTCGCTCCAGAGCCACCTGGCGTCATTTGCAGTTCTCTTAATTACTATTAGATGAAAGACGCTGAATAAATAACCTCATGGGCATAGTGTATTTCTGGTCTGTCGTGTTTGCCTTTGTCTCTTGATTGTTCCTTGTCTCTTCCTGTCTGCTTTCTTTCCTGTGGACTGTGTCCTTTTCTCACACCTGTGTGCTGTTTCCACAGCTTTGAGCATCACGATGAACATTGTCATCTCTGAATGATCTGTATGTGTAGTAAGGGAGGGGCTGGCGGGGTGGACGCAGGACTCTGGGCCAGCCTGCGGTTGGGAGGAGGTGATGCTGCAGGGGCTAGGAGGCCTTCTCCGGACCTGAAGGAGAACCACCACTACTGTCCCTCCCTGCTGCTGGGCTGAGGGCTCAGAGCCTTAGTAGGATTTAGAGAATTGTAATAGGATTCAAAGAACTATAGAGGAGTTAAGCCAGTGGGGATCTTCCTGAGATCAGTTCACCCACCCCAGCGGTTTGCTGGTGGGGAAATTTAACCCCCTGGTGGACAGTGACTTGCTCAAGGTCAAAATAGTGGTGGTTGGGAAATATGTCCCAGCTGTTGGCCAGGGATTGTTCCAAGTGCTTTAAAATCATTAACCCGTTNAGCTGCTTAAATTATAGCAAGTCTGATCTGGCCTCTCCAGGGAGGAGTGGTCTGTGTGCAGATTCAGCCTGAGGCGGAAGGAATGGGGTGCCTGCCTTGGACTGTAGGGAGCTTCCTGCAGGTAGAGGTTTTCCAGGTGGACCCACCCTTTGACGCAGCACCTGCTCACAATATTCAGGGGTTAGGGAGAGGAGGATAATGTAGAAAGGTTGGGTTACAGGTCCTCAAAAGGCCCTTTGTAGGCTTGTGATTCTCTGATTTCACCCTTGATAGCCCTAGGCTGGAAACAGTGAGTCCTGTATTAGATGGTTTATGGGTCAAACTGCAGTTTTCATGGGGTAATAATAAGGCTTTACTTGTATCTAGTTCTGCACAGTCTACAAAATACTTCCAGATGCATAATCTCATTTTGACTGCTCACAGCAACCCTCTGAAGTAGGTGTTGTTTTTGTCTCTCACACAGGAAGAAACCCAAGGTCAAGAGAAGTTAAGTAACTCACAGTCACTACGTGGTTGAGGTGGGATCCAACTCAAGCCCTCTGAGGCCCACCCCAGAGTCTCTGTATTATGCTAATTCTAAAAACCTTCTCCCCTACCCCACCCCACTGTGCCCCAGGGTGTGGAGGCAGTAGGATTTCTGGGCCGGAGAGAGGCTCTCAGGGTGAGGAGGAGGAACCCAGCCAACAGACTGCAAGTCTGCACGTGCCTGGTACCGATATTCAACTTGTAAGCACTTTCTAGGCTGCTTCAAGATCACCCTTTTAGCAGCCGCAGCTGTTCTTAATAGCAGCTGCTTGTGCGGATTGTGTTGTGATTAATAAAGGAAACTCAACAGTTTGTTCTCTCAACTGTGCCCTTGGTGCGCGCAGCCCGCTCCCAGGCAGGCGCTGTTTGGGATGCGGAACAACGCAGTCCCGCTTGTGCACCGTGCAGAGGGACCCCTCGCCGTGCTGTCAGGAGGGGCGGTCCCTCGAAATCAGGGCTGTAGAGCCGAAGCCCCCCCACCCCCCCGGGACCAGGTTTTAAGGACAGCGAGTGCGGTGGGCAGCTCGAGAAATCCCATCTGGTCCTTGGGGTCCAAATCAGGGATGCCAGGGAGTGGGCGGTGCACCGGGGGACACCATTGCTCTCCCCTCTTGTCTGAAGGGGGGCACTGTGCCTAGGCACCTGCCAGTGGCCAGTCGTGCCTCCGTGCAGCGCCTCCCCAGCTTTAGGGCACCTCAGCCTCCCATTTGTTAAAGCAGATTGCCTGCCCTGCTCCCCGAGTTTCTCCGTCAGTAGGCCTGGGGTCCAGGCTGAGAACTGGCGTTCCTACTAAGTTTCCNCTAAGTTTCTGGGGGATGCTGCCGCCGCTGTGGGTCCAGAGCCCACACTTGAAGAACCACTGCTGAAGAGGCAGGGCTGATCCAGCTTTGGAAGTTTTAAGAGACCCGATGGATCTGGATTTTTACATGAACTCTTGATTTTTGAATATTGAGACTAAAATATTAAAGGAACATCATGTGGTTTAGAACGGGAGGTCGTGGAGTACACTGTGGCTGCCGGTGCATCACCTCTGATCTGAATACTTTCAGAGAAATCCTTGTGCTGCCTGCTGTGGAAACTGAGGCCCAGGGAGGGGCAGTAGTTCATCAACAGCATACCGTCAGTCTGGGGGCAAGATCATGACTAGAGCGCAGGTGCTCTGTGCACTTGCCAAAGGTATGTGTGTTGGTGTTAGTCCTAGCGTACTGTGTATGCTAATATACCAGATACATTTTCCCTTCGAATGGAAAAACTACATAACTTTGAAAATAATCACACTGAAATAATTTTTTACCCTGCTCTAGGCACAGTTCTAAATACTTTATACTGTATGTACGTTGACTAAATAAGTCCTAACCACAATCCTATGTAGAAAGGTTATTCTTCTATTCTTATTTACTGACGAGCGTCCCAAAGTACAGAGAAGTTAGATAGTTACCCAATGTCCCAGAGTTACTGGTAGAGTGGGGATTTGAACCCCAGAGATCTAGCCTCAGGCAGAAAGCAGCAAATAGTTACGAATCTTCTTTTGTATCTCATTAAACAAACAAACAAAAAACCTTTTCCTCCTGCAAAATGAAAATCACTGATGGAATATTAGTTTTAATTCATGCTGCTAGGAAACTTGGGAATTAGCTGAGCTAAGTTCCTCCGTCCTCCGTTTTACAGAAGTGGAAACTGAGCTCCAGAAAGGAAAGGGGACTTAAGCATCGTGAACATTGATTTTACTTTTGGGCAGAATGGAAGTTAGTTAAGTGTCCAGCAAGTGATTGCTTCCTGAGAAAGGTGCTTACCCCTGAAACGGGTCGCTCATTAGCCTCTGCTCCCCCGGAAGGAAGGGTCTGCCTGGGTTTGAAGGGAGGGCGAGTCACTGAAGAGGGGCTGTGCTTCAAGGTAGGGAACATTCCCTCGCTCCAGAGCCACCTGGCGTCATTTGCAGTTCTCTTAATTACTATTAGATGAAAGACGCTGAATAAATAACCTCATGGGCATAGTGTATTTCTGGTCTGTCGTGTTTGCCTTTGTCTCTTGATTGTTCCTTGTCTCTTCCTGTCTGCTTTCTTTCCTGGACTGTGTCCTTTTCTCACACCTGTGTGCTGTTTCCACAGCTTTGAGCATCACGATGAACATTGTCATCTCTGAACGATCTGTATGTGTAGTAAGGGAGGGGCTGGCGGGGTGGACGCAGGACTCTGGGCCAGCCTGCGGTTGGGAGGAGGTGATGCTGCAGGGGCTAGGAGGCCTTCTCCGGACCTGAAGGAGAACCACCACTACTGTCCCTCCCTGCTGCTGGGCTGAGGGCTCAGAGCCTTAGTAGGATTTAGAGAATTGTAATAGGATTCAAAGAACTATAGAGGAGTTAAGCCAGTGGGGATCTTCCTGAGATCAGTTCACCCACCCCAGCGGTTTGCTGGTGGGGAAATTTAACCCCCTGGTGGACAGTGACTTGCTCAAGGTCAAAATAGTGGTGGTTGGGAAATATGTCCCAGCTGTTGGCCAGGGATTGTTCCAAGTGCTTTAAAATCATTAACCCGTTGAATCCTCATAGTGGTTTTGTGATGAGGGTACTGTTACCATCCCCAGTTTCCTGATACAGAAACTATAGCAGTTCAGTCACTTGCTCAAGCTGGCGATGGGGGCTCCATTCCAACCCAGGAGTTCTGCTCTGTCCCCCCCCTGCACCTTTCCAAAAGTCAAGGAGCACTGCTTTCCCAGGCTCTGTGTTGATTGCTGGCTCTAAACGTGAGGTGGTTATGAGCACTGAGGGGAGGCTGGAAGGAAGGGAGGGGTGGAGAACATGGTGGTCGTGCTACTCTGCAGGCCAGTGGCTCATACGGTTCTTCGGGTTCCTGGTCCAGAGCCTTGTCATTCCATCATGTAGCCTTCCTTGGCAGCACTCATTCTTCTGATACTTGTGGTTATGTTTATTGAAAGCCCTTTGGATTAAATCTTGTTTTATCCACAGTCTCCTCATTTTGAAAGAAGGAAGGTGTGTCCCAGCTAAGAGATTGATTTAAAGCTGTATAAAGGTCAACTGGGCCCTTGATATTCAGTAAATTAGGGCAGTTTTATGAAGGCTTTTTCCTCTCTCTCTTCCAATTCCACCCCTCTCCCCAGTGGGTTTTGTTCCAGATTTACAACATTTAATTAGGACATAGTTAATGTAGTCTGTCGTTGTGGGGAGACTGGGGAGCAGATCTTTTTTTCAGTGAAAGGCAGATGCCAAATGTACTTCTCACAAAGTTACTTTGAAATAAAAATTTATAAATTGGGTTTTATGTGAACCAAAAGATCTGCCTCTTTAGTGTCGTAACTGTTTTTGAAAAGCGAGTAGTGACTTGTTGAAGTAAATAACCCTGTCCGGTCTCCCTGCTCTGTAAGGGCAGATGTTTGCACATTGACCTGTCTGCGGCGTCGGCCTTGTGCTACAAAGCCAGTCATCGGGATGCAACAGCTCCTTGAGATCCCAGTGCTCATGATACAGAAGATTGGAGTTGGAATCCTCAGGGAAGCCTCATTCCCAACCTACTGACTCATGGTTTTCCTGTGATAAAGTATTGGTGGGAATGGAAGCGTCCTGGTTTGCTAAACCCATCTGCACGATGTAGCAACTCAGGGGAGAGGATTTTATCCTCCCTAGTTCTTGGGGAAGAGAGGACGGATGGGAAACGATTTTACTCAGGATTTTTGTCATTCAAGACCAACCGGCCCCTGTTCCTGTCCGCTGGATCGCATTCTCACTGCGGACCGCCTCAGCCCTCTGCCCTAGGGATTATTTCTGCCCCCTTCGACGACAGTTTCTCCTTCTGAGACATTCATGCGTGCGTTCTGTATTTTTTCACCGGAGGTCTTGGAGGACCTCTGCAACAAGTCCTCAGCGAGGCAGTGGAAATACGATACGGAACAAACGTTCATGTTGTTGACACAAGTCTTAGGAGGAGATGGACAATGAAAAGAACCATACAGATTATGACCAAAGTCCTGAAGGAAGAATCCAAACAAGCAGAACACGTGCTGTGATTTGTCATTCCCTCTCCGATTTGATGTGGTTGGCCACGCTCTCCTGAACTCTCTTACTGTGGCTTCTGTGGCAACATACTCTTCCTGGTTTTCTCCTTTTCTCAGTTTTCCAGGTGAAGGACAGACTTGAATTCCTTTGTCCAACCCTTGGTGACTGTTTTCTGTCTCTTCTTCCTTCCCTGTGTCTGACCTGTCTCACGGTGCTGTTTTTGGTCTCTGTGGCTGCCTGTCGCAGCCTGAACTCTTCACTGCCTCTTTGACAGTTCCACTCGGGTGACCCCACGGTGCCACAGATTGAGTGTTCAAAGTGAATTTATGCTCCAGAGCAGCTCCTCCTCAGTAGGCCACACCACTCTTCACCCAAGTGCCCACGACAGCAACTTGGCAGTCATCCTGAGCTCCCCGCTTGTCCTCCTGTCCCAGAGCAGACGAGGAACGGAGGCCTGTCAATTCAGCCTCCTTCTTTAAGACCCCACTTCCTTCTCTCCATTCCGCTTGTCGCCACCCTAGTGGGGAGCCACTACCATCTGTTTCCTGGATTACTGTGGTAATCTCACTGGATTTTCTGTTTCCAATCTTGCATCTTTTTAATCCATTGACCATGCTGAGTCATCTTTTAAATATGCCTAAATCCCTCAGGGCAGCCTATCATTCTTCACACGAAGCTCACACTCCTATTTCACAAGGCCACCGGAGACCCAGCTGCTCCCATCTCTGGCTTCATCCCCCTCCAGTTCTACCGTTTATCTCCTGTTTACTTGCTCTGAGATGGGCCCTGTGTGAGGCACTGACACTGCGTTCTCTCTTGAAGTAAAATCCCATACATTCTGAGTGTGACGAGAAGGCCTCAGTGCTCTGTCTCCCATGGCCTCTTTGGCCTCCTCTCCTCAGATGTCCTCACTGACTTGGTTTCAGTCACATTGGCCTTTCAGTTCTTGGGAAATACCACATTGCCACCCACTGAGGCCCTTTGCTGGAATGCCCCATCCCTCCCACCGCATGCCCACACTGCTCATGAACTTCTATTACCCAGAAGATCTCCGCGCCGTCAGATCAGCACTTCTCAGGGAGGCCTTTCAGGCCAGCCTGGAACAAGCCAAATTCTCGTAAGTGGACCTTCTACCTTCACAGGTGTCTTAGTCGTACTGGTCAGCTATGAATTTGTGATCATTTGTGACAGATGTCTGACTTTCCCCACTGCCATAAAAGCTTGATGATAGTCCCTGGGGTATCTGGTTTTGTTCCTCTTTCTTTGCTTGCCTGAAATAATGATTGTTCAAGAACTCTTTGGGAAGGGCTCAGTGAGTATTGGTGGTGGTGGTGGCTCTTTTGCTTTCCTTCTAGCAGTGGGGTAGTATACCATTCATGAAGAGTTCGTGATGGCCACATGTGTGGTGAGTTTTGGGTATACACCTTGGTGTGGTTAGGGGGCTTGTCTTCCTTCCCTCCCTTGTCTCCCACCTCTCTGTAGCATGTAGGCATGGAATTATAAAAATGTGGACTTAGAAATGATTTAGTCCACTCATTTCCAACCTTTTCTAAGCATAAGGGTCTTTTTTTCTTTCCAGTGAAAAAAATTACAAAGGTTTAAATGATAGTGGTTGTATTTTTACTGTCAGTTCATTGGGGAGAAATGAGTAGTTATGGAAAGCTACAAGGGATCCAGTTAACCATGCAAATCACTTTGAATTTTTTAATAATAGCATCTGCATGTATTTGAAAAATAGTCGTGTGTATGCATTAGAGCAAATGCTTGGTGGGCGTATGGATTTCTAGCACCAATAAGTCCATGCTTCTGTGATCTCTCAGGAGCTAGCATCCAGTCTGGCTCTTTATTTTACATTTGCATCCGATTTCGAACTGGTTACCTGTGAGCTCAGTTTTCTCTGTATATGTGTTTAATTTGACCAGTGTAGTGTTTTTACAAATTTAGAGCAAACGTTTAAAAAGCTGGGAGATTTTTCACAACATCAGATTTCCAGCTTGAAAAATTAGAGGGCCTGGGCCTTATTTCCTCGATGGCCGTAAGTGAACAGTAAGTGTCTCCTTAGAAGTGCCACCCTTTCTTCTGTGTGTCATGGTGCTTGCTTCTCTCTATTGCTGTCTAGCAAGTGGCCAGTAGGATGGGGCCTAGAAACCTGGTGACCTCACCCCTGGGTCAAGAAGGCCTCCTGTCCATCTCTGCAGATGCTTATAAGCAGGAAGAGCCCTGGAGTCAGGAAACGTGAGTCCTTGTCCTGTTGCTGTTACTAACTTGCTGACCTTGAATAAGATAGGCAGTCTCTCCAAGCCTCAATTTTGTCATCTGTCACCAACTTACGATAAATACCTCCTGGACCCCACAGATTTGTTTGGTCTATTAGCACAATGGGACGTGTTTGCTGTTGCCTTCCCCATCTTCTCTTTCCTTGTCTTTGTTTCTGTCTCATGGAGGGATCCGTCATTTATTGTTACACCCCGACGTTCATTTTAACAATACGAGAAGGGAACTATGGGTTCTCCCTTGCTTTCTCTCCCCCAACCATTTTTTACCCCTGTCCTGTCTGGAGCAGCTCTACTCCTTTCATCCCATGTCCTCTGCTCCTGTGGGGAAGGGGGCGTCCCAGAGCCATTAGCAGGCTCCGGCAGTGACACACAAGACACCTCAGAGTTGATCTCCAAATGGCAAAGAATCGTCATTGCATTATTTTCTGTTGAGATACTCAGTAACCAGCCAACTGTGGCATTGCTAATACCTGTTAAACCCTAACAGGATACCTGGCTGGCATGGAGGATTTAGTTTTCAGGGACATTGTCCTTGTAGGCAAAATTTGTGGTTCTGTGCTAAATTGTACTGTTTGAAAGGAACAATACCAGTGCTTTTGTCTCTCTGGATCTTCAAGGCACAGTAGGCATCGATGCGACAGAGGAGGAAATAAACAGGAATGTTAGCCTCTGGGATTACATGAGGCAGGGTGATAGGGTGGAAAGAAAGAATGTGGTCTTGGGAGTCGGGCAAAGCTGAGTCTGTGACAGGATAGCTGTGTGACCTTGGGCAAACTATCCTTTCTGAGCCTGTTTCTTTGTTAATAGAACAGGGATAAAAGAGCATGTTTCATCTTTTAATTTTATGCAGGCCTACCTCGGAAATATTGCAGATTCAGTTCTAGATTATTGTAATAAGGTGAGTATCACAGTAAAGCAAGTTAAGTGAATTTTTTGGTTTCCCAGTTCATGTGAAATTATGTTTACACTATACTACAGTCTCAAGTGTGCAGTTAAGCATTATGTCTAGAAAGACAACGCACGCGCCTTAGTTAAAAAATACCTCATTGCTAAAAAACGCTACCCATCATCTGAACTTTCAGCGAGTGGAAGTAACTTATCACACGTTGTCATAACAAAGATAGTGATAAGGAAAAAGTTTGAAACACTGCGAAAATTACCAACGTGTGACACAGAGACACGAAGTGAGCAGATGCTGTTGTAAACATGGCGCCCATGGACTTGCTTTGATGCAGGGTTGTCACCAACCTTCAACTTGTTAAAAAATAAAAGGCAATATGTGCAAAGCACAAGACAGGGAAGTACAATAAAATGTGTGCCTGTTCGTAAAACTGTCCTTCTCGTCCATTTTTTCACTGAAAATCCTTTTCTCCCCCTTCCTTTAACTGGGATGAGTGGGTCAGCCTGTGGACAGAGAAGTAGCATAAAGGTGTCTGAATAAAGGTCTAGTGTGATTCTTTGTGCAAACGTTTGGGCTCGACATTCTCTGGAGTAGGTAGAATGGAACTCCTAATATTGTTGTTGTTGTTTTAAGTTTTGTAAATAAACCAAAGTAGATTTTTCCAGGAAACCAAAAGAAATTTTTTCTGCCTTTAATGGTTTCCCAGGCATTTCAAAAAAGGGTAGGATTGGCCAAACAGGTGCTCATTCCAGCCACTCTGTAAAGCCAGTTCACGGGGCCTTTGGGAGGGGAACAGAGCCCCCCCCCCATGCCACAGTGATGGGCCTGGATTAAAGTAATTGAAATAAAGTTGAGATTTTAAATTTGAAACCCATACTAATTTTCTCCCAGAAGAGAGGGAGATAATGCAGGGGAGACCTGACTTGGAGCTGACTGGGGTATATGCTCAGGGGTGTGGGAGAATGTGGCATGCCCACTCAGAAGTCTGCATAGGAGTTTAAGATTGCACTAATACATCTGAGAATTTAGGGTGGTGCTAGAGGCTGGGCACCTGCTGGGGAAATGAAGGAGGTGGGCCCTGGGCCCAAAGTGAGCATATCAAGAAGAGACTTCTGCTCCTCCAGGTTTCTTGAGAAGTGGGGGCCATGCAGAGAGGTCCTAGCAGATACCCCACTCATGTACCCATCACCCAGCCTCCAGGAATTAGTGACTGGTTGATTTTGTGGAGAGTGTTGGTGAACTTGGAGTTGATGAGTTGGATACCAAAAAGGATCCTGGAGAGACTGAGAAGAGCTTCTGAATGTTCTCTGAGATGTCAGACGAAGAGGAGATTTCTGACCAATGCTCTTCTTTCTTATTACCCTTTACTATATGTGTTATAATTGGGTGAGAAAAAGCCGGAAGGAAATCTTTCCCTTGAGGGAGAGCTGCCCTGTGAAGTTGTCATACCCCTCATCAAAATGCTCATTCCTGTTTCTCAGGGTGGGAGAAGGAGGGGTGGGGTGCTGGGTGGGCAGAGAAGATGGCTTCTTAAGGAATGGAGGGGTGGAGCTTCACCTCTGGTTTCAGGACTAGAAGCTTTCAGGGGTGGAAGCAGAAGCTCTAGTAACTTCCTTAGAAAAGAAATGAGACTGAACATTGTAGGCCATGGGTGACAAGTTTGTAAGGTTCTGGCGGCTTTTAAATGTTCTTGGGTGTGTTGCCTGCATTACCTGTTTTGTCTCTGCTGTTACGAGATGTGGAGATCTCTGAGGTGAGAGATGTATTTGTCTTCGGTGGGAGCCAAGTGGAGGGCTGGGCATAAAGCTGGGGAGACCAAGGCTCTATTCAAAAACCAGTCGGGGACAGAAGAGCCCAGGCGGGGCCCTGAGGAAGGGGCAGCCAAGCCTGCCTCAACAAGGCTAGGAATCGCTAAGGATGCTTCCCAGGTGTTTCAGGAGATGGAGGCTTGTCCTGTGGATACCACAGGCATTTGAGACCTTGCTCGCCTGCTTGCCGTGTTGTCTTTAGTAAGTCACTGCCCCTCACCAGTGCTCACTTTCCCATCTATAAGTGAGGAAGTTGGGTTGCCGGAGTCTATGATTTTAGGATTCCCTAAGTAGAACCATCTCTCTCATTGATACATCAAATAACTATGCTTTCGAAATTCCTGGACGTTTGTGGAGGTGGTTGGTTTGGGGGCAGTTCCTTGTCCAGGGAATGTTGGGAGAGTGGTTTCTGTTCTCACTTGAGGAAGTCGTGGTGTCAGGTCACAGGACTCACGGGGAAGCCCACGTCCCCTCCCGTGCCTCCCTGGAGGGTGACTCCCTGCACTCCTGGGCAGCGTGGCCCCTGGAGGGGTTAGCGACCTGGCCCCTGACGCTATGAGTGCTATGGAAGCTCGAGGCTGCGGGCTCGGTGCCCTGGGACTGCAGCGTGGAAGGCCCCGAGAAGGCAGGGGACGCTGAAGGTGACAACCAAATCTCTTTGTGCAAATTAAGCAGGACACCAAATGGGGACTTCCTCTTTATCTTCTTTAAATACTTTCTGCCTCATTTGCCAAGGTTCCAAGTAATACAATTGCAGAGGTTCAGAGGTGTCTAATACAATTTCCCCCCCTCTGTACATAATTCTATGCCCGTTGTGGAACTCTGTTAGAAACATGAGGGTAATTACAGAGCGGCTTTCTGCTTTTCACTTGCTATAATACTAGCCCTCAGTCTGCCTGGACTGGCCGTGTTAATAAGTAATGACTGAAAATTAAAAAGAATGCGGCAGACTCCTGATTTAAGATTTTTCCACGCCTTTCTCCCTTGCATGTACGTGCTACTTACTACAGGTGGGGAGGCTGATCTGTGGGGGTGTGCTTTGGTTAGGAGTTCAGAGACCCAGTTTCCAGCTTGGGAGAGGGGGCAGAGGCACGGCTATTTGCACTCGCAATGGACGTGAGGACCAGAGAGCCTGTTGGGTGTGAAAGCACGTTGGAAGCTGATGATGGGTGGACTAATGCCAAATGCTGGGGGTGTTCGTTAGCACAGTTCCTGGCGTGTGAGCAGGAAGGCACTGCCACCCTCTCGTGTGCTTCTGGGCGGTCTTACACGTGTGTTGTGTGAGTTGAAATTTTATACTTCATAGTCGGGCTCGTAATTGTTACATTTGCTGGACACATTATCACGTACACGGTACATGTAGCCCCAACACTCTCCGAGGTAAGGGGTCTTGTTTTCTTACAGCCTCCCAAGCAGGTCAGGTGCAGATGGGTTACGTCATGTGCCCCAAATCAGATGAAAGTGTTCGGAAATACGTCCCTAAACGCTTGGCTTGTGTTCACAGCCTTTGGAAGGTTTTCTTTTCTCATTTGTCACATTTGACTTTGGAAAGGCTTCCACCACCTCGGTTACAATAATAACAGCTGACATTTACTGCAGCTTGCTTCTGCCAGCACATTTTACAGATGAGGAAGGCGAGGCCCGGGGATGTGCAGAGCTTGCCAGAGGTTACCGAGCTGGGGTGGCAGGCCCATCTGAGCTGTTTCTGTACCGCTGGGAATAAAAGCGTGCTTAAAAGCATTGACTGCATCCTCGGTGTCAGGCACCGTGTGAAGTAATGCCCATTCAGAACCTCGTCTGGTGGCTCACTCCCCCCCGAGGAGACCCTGGGAAATGTTCTGCAGGCGGGAAACTCTTCTCAGCCTTCCTCGCCTCACAGTCTACTTGCAACATTTCTCTTTTGCTTTTTTTCTTCCTGATCTGGAAATGTTACCTCTTAACGAGGCTTCTCTTCCTCTCCTAATCCAGGTGTTACATGTCATCTGTCTGCAGCCTGAACTGGGTTTGTAGACCTATCACACTTGGCCCTGATTGTCTTAAAAACAAATATGAAATTGAGTTAGATCTAAAAATTCAGGTGACTATGGAAAAAAAAAATCTAGATTTAGGATTTCTTATGAAAAACTGTGTCAGTGTGGGATTTGCTTATCCACCTGCCAGCATCAAACTACTCCCTCTAGACTGGAAAGGGCCTCCATCTTTTTTCTCCCTATCTCCTTTCTCCATCCCCCCACGTAACTATCAGGCTGTGGGGCCTAGGAGGTATACTTTACGTAAGATAGTAAAGTAAATAAAGTTGGGCATAGAGAAGAAATTTAGGAAGTGTATGCTGCATTGAATTATAGCTGCTGGCGTAAGAGTCGTCTTAGTTTGGTAATAGAATATTTGCTCTTTGCGAGCTGACTTGCTTTCATGATACTTTTTGGGCAGATGGGCATATTAGGCTTAATCCATTATTTAAGGGAGGAAAGGCTCTATCCCTCTGCTCGAAGGTTTATGACTCATCAAAAGCTAAAAGATGTACTTAGACCTCCTCTTGATAAAATTATTTTTATTGGACTAGTCAGCATTTGGGAATATGAGGAAACTATTTTCTTTAAAACAAATTGTAGACTTGACGAGTTAAATGAGATAATGTATGGGAAAGTACTTTGTATGCTATTGAGCATTAAGCCAATAACTTACTGGAGATGTTTTGGGAGCGTTATCACCTTATCATCATTTCAAGCTTATGACAGACATTTAAATCTTTGCTCTCCACCACTCCGTACCTCGCTTGACAAACCACTTCCCCTCTCTGAGACTTTTTCGCAGGTGTATAAAAATGTGGCTAATGTTATCTCCCGGCACCCAGGACAGTGCCTGGCATAGAGAAGGTGCTCGATATTTATGCCGGATAAGTGAATAAATAAATAAATAGATATGGGGATTTTTGCTACCTTACTGAGCTAATGCACATAAAACATTAAGCAGAGAGTCAGCATATGTTAGCTTGAGTTTTTAGTTTAGATTGTTTTCTAAAACTTCCTCCTGGACACGGGCTAGGGGATGATCTATGTTCTTGGAAGAAGGGGCGGCAGGGCCGGCAGGCAGGTGACAGGAGGCCACAGATCCCCAGGCTGTGTGTGAGATGCTGGATGGACAGAAGCAAACTCATACAGGTGTCAGAGCTGCTTTGTTGGTCTGATCCCCGGCCTTTCTCATCCAGAGCGCGCTACAGTCACATGGTTAGGCGGGGGCAAAGTGGGTTCAGACGCGTGGAATTCTGGACATAGAGATTAAAGTATTGGAAATAACATGTCAGATCCAAAAGGGCCCTTCTTAGTCCATCAGACTCATCACTTTCTCATTCCCAATGCTATGTAGAGAGTGGAAAGAACAAAGAGCAAGGACTCTGGATTTGGACAGTCCTTGGTCTGAATCTCTACGTTGCCTTTTCCTATCTGACTGTTGGCATGAGTCTTAACTTCCTTGACCCTCATTCACTGGAAGTTTGTGAGGCTTAAGTGAACTATCAAGCATTCTCAGCACTATGCCTGACATGGACTTGGTACACAAGGAAAGAGGTGACCCTCATTGTCATGGAGAGGAAATGGAAGTGTGGAGAGACAGGAATGGTTGGTGAAAAGTAATGGCTGTGGGTGTTGAGCTGGTGCTGGTCCCTGCCCCCATGTGGGGGTGTGGTGGGAGAGGACATGTGTGTTTATTATGGCCAAAATTGTTGCCTTTTTTAGGGAGTGAGCTAAGACAGCATGTTTAGGAATATCAAGGCAGGACCTTACCTACCTACTGGAGATAAAATGGTACACTGAATTAATTTGAGCAGGAAGCTTCCAGAGGAACTTTAGGCAACTGAGAAGATGATGTGTGTTTTGTATGCCCAATAAATCTCTAGTTTCATCTTCTGCTGAGTGGTGAGAGTCTTGTTCTTTGAGATAAGGTGTTAAGAAATGATGAAAATGATCTCTAAAAATATAAGAACTTTGAGCACGTCAACCATTATTTCCCCCCATCAAGACAATCTTTGAATTTTATTAATATTTTAAAATCACCATTCTTTGTGCTATGTCCACTGCTCTGCCGAGATGTGATATTTAGAGACTTCTGAGAGGTATGTGCATCCTGTATCAGTAACCACCTGCCATGGATGACCTGAAGGTGGCCATTATGACTTCATGACGTATCCTCACACCATATACCATTTTCGCTGAAATTCACTTGTTCTGAAGGTTTTTACAAGATAGCATAATCACTTGGCTTCATGGCTTTCCAAATTTATGAGTTTGTACCTGTGCAGGCAGGAAGAGGCATGGTATGCCAACTGTTAACTTTATAGGTAAGGTGTTTGTTTTTTTTTTTTGTATTTTTTTTTTAAACCATTGCCTACAAAACACACTGCCTCAGACTTTTCAATACCCAGAAAACCATCATGCAGGAAGCTCAGGTTTACCTTTTATCATGCTAGGCCATTAGACATTAAAAGCTAAGCCTGCCGCCGCTCTAAAACCCAGACTTTCTTTAAAGGACAAGTACAAGCTCTTTGCTTATCTGCTGTCTTGAATTTTCAAGGATCACTCAAATCATGACTTCCCAAAGTCTAGAGAGTTGAGAACGCTAGGAAAATTCTTCGTTCTTTTATTTCTGATGGGAATATCCCCTGGCAAGTTTGATCTGTGAAAATAAACGACACAGTGATGAGGCTTTGCGCTCGAATGCACATTACTTTACCATTAACCAAGCTACCCGTGTGTGTTTGATCCTCGTACCTCTCCTGTGACAGAGGCAGGAACATTGTTTAGTTACTTATTCCAAGGAGTTGTTTTTCCAGAAGCACCAAAGGATGTCAAGAAAAGGTTGCTCTTGTTTTTGTGTATTCCGGGAATAAAGGAACGTGAAAAGAAATGTTTTTCTGACTAGCTGTCGTTTCAGAAATTGCATTAGACATTTCTTATTTCTTAAAATCCACCCTTCCCAGAAAAGACACTTCTGAAGTCAAACTTTAGATTATTTGGGTTTCTTACTGACAGAGCAGCATTTTTACTATTTTATCTTATGAAACTGACTGCTTACTCCCTGGCTGCGGGTGAGCAGGGCCTGATGTCTTTTTAGAGGGGGTTTTAGACTGGATTTAATCTTACAAATGGTAGAGTGATTTCTTAGTGTGGGAGAAGACTTTTACCATATGTTTTACTGTCATGTTGTACATTTTCCAAATAATCCACAAAATACTTTTCAAGTTTTGGTACTCTGGGTGCATAGTTTTTTGTTTCTCTATTCATTTTGGGGGTGACAGTTTTGGCTGGGGCTTGAGCCACCCTGGAACAAGCCTCTAAAGACTGTTTTTAGATGTGTGTGTGTGTTTTCTTTTCTTTCTTTCTTTCTTCTTCTTTTTTTTTAAATCATCGTGTGGTCCACTGTAGGGCCAGATCTGGCCTCGCCTGGGCAGGGGTCTTGTAGTTTCCCTGCAGGCTGCAGTCTCAAGGAAATGTTTCTGGGACTAGACACAAACTTTGAAAAAGAATAACACATGTTAAGTAAAAATTAGGTATTAAGTGTGAAATGAGAGATTCAGACCCAAGAAACCTCTTGGAATAGCCAGCTCATTGAATTTTCTTCTCCGGAGAGCTCCAGCAGTCTGGGCCTCTGCATTCCAGCCATTCCAAGCCACTCACTGGTTTCGCTTCTCACATGCTTCGATTGTATTTTTCCTTCTTCGTGTATTGTAAGCACCACTATTTTAAGGCCCAGCCTGAAAACCATCTTAGTGAAGCCCTCCTTAATCCTTTTGTCAGGATTCTACCTATTCTGAATGGAATTTGTGAGTGTGTGTGTGTGTGTGTGTGTGTGTGCATTGAGCAGATAAATAAATTATATTTAAAATTTTCTGCTGTTGATTTTTCCACTGGGCTATACAGTCCCATATGTGGAAGGCAGGACTGTGTGGCTTTTTTCTGTACCCCTCCCAGTAGCTGGTCCCTGTCCTCCCTGTGCCAACGGTGGGGCGGGGGGCATGGTCTGAGCTGTTCTTCTAGACTTCGGAGAGCTTGGACCTGGAATTCACAGGGCAGATGGCTTAGTGCCTTCTGTATGTCCTTCCTTGCTGAGGGAAGCAAGAATTAACACTTTAGGAAACATTTGCAAAGAGGTGAGGGATTTAGAAGCTTTTATAATTAGATTTCAAAATACAATGAGTGAAGACAAAGCATTTTAAGTGAAGTAATTCATATAAACTGCTTAGTGCTTGCCTAGCATTTAGCAGGCTCTCCACAAATGGGAACTGTGTGATCCTAAGGGAATGGCTTAATCACGTATCATACTGGCTAAAGGAGGGAATCCTCAATGATAATCCCTGCCCTCTGGGCATGCCTAGCCTAACAGATAATGGAGCCGTCTCTGAGAACAGAACGGAAGACTTTGGTCCCATTCACCCGATGACCATAAAACATTAGTGGAACTAATTGTATTTTGTGGACAAGATTTTTTAGGAGTAGAAATTTTGTTGCTGCTGTTCTTCAGAGATTTGATGGTTGTTTAGGAATGTTCATGCTTCAATGGATTTTAANAGATTTTTTAGGAGTAGAAATTTTGTTGCTGCTGTTCTTCAGAGATTTGATGGTTGTTTAGGAATGTTCATGTTTCAATGGATTTTATTTCTTTTTTTTTTTACGATTTTATTTATTTATTTGACAGAGATAGAGACAGCTAGCGAGAGAGGGAACACACGCAGGGGGAGTGGGAGAGGAAGAAGCAGGCTTATAGCGGAGGAGCCTGATGTGGGGCTCGATCCCATAACGCCGGGATCACGCCCTGAGCGAGGCAGACGCTTAACTGCTGTGCCACCCAGGCGCCCCCAGTGGATTTTATTTCTTTATCAGATGGAATTTGATAGTTTCCAAGATACTATTGTGTTCTCTTAAACTTCTTAACAGTTTGTTAATGATTCCCAAGTCTTGCCTTGGCTTCTGAACTTTGACATCTAGACATCCTTGTTTTTTGTTTTGTGCTGGTGGTTGTTTTGTTTTTTGTTTAGTCATTACTTAAAGATTCAGGAACAAATCTATCAGGGCAGTAATCTTTCATTGTTATTTAATGAGCTTGGATGTCCAGGGCTGGCCCTGAAAAAAACCTACCTGATTGCTGGGATTCTTTTGTTTCTGTTCTGTCCTCTGTTTTGGGGGTTACCACTGAGTGAATAGCGACAAAGGGGTGCAAATCGGTGGGGAGACCTCTCTCCAGAACGCAGCAGTGTTGGTGCCCTTCTAGTCCCCAGAAAAGCAATGTCAAGAAAGCTTAGCTGGCTTCTCCCCTTGGGAAGGCTTGCTGGCTGCCATTGCCTTGCCCCTCAATGCATGATCCACGGAAGTGCAGCATCACCTGAGAGCTTGTGCATTTCAGGCCCTGCCCCAGGCCTGCAGAACAGAACACGCAGTTTAACAAGGTCCCGAGGCAAATGATACACACATTCAACTTTGAGAAGCACTGTTCATTCTAGAGCCACAGCAGGTGAAGCAGGTCTCAGAAGTGTTAGCATTTGGAAAATATGCTGCTTTTTATTTCTACTTTAAAGTAAAAGAATTTGGTGAATGAAATGTGTTTTGGTTGCACTAAACCTTCATTTAAGACTTTTTATTTTGGAGAACCTCAAATATATAGAAGTAGGGAGACTAGTAAAATGAACCCCTACATACCTGTTACCTACCTTTAATGGCTGTCGACCCAACTCATTTTCTCAACCTCACCCCACCCCACCCTGGATTATTTTAAAACAAATCACAGCCATATAATTTATCCCCAAATATTTCTTTTTCCCTTTTTAAAATCTGTGGTAAAATATGCATAAAACTTAACTATCTTAACATTTTGGAGTGCACAGTGCAATGGTATTAAGTACATTTTTGAGCAACCAAGCTCGAGAACCCTTTTCATCTTGCAAAGCTGAAACTGCGTAAACACTAAGTATCTTTTTCCTTCTTAACATAACCATCACACCTCAAAAAAAGTTACATTAATTTCTTAACAGCATCCAATCCCCAATCAGCGTTCAAATTCCCCACATTGTAGTTTAGCTTAAAGAAATCAAGGCATTCAGTTCCCCGTCTTCTCTCTGTGAAGCTGGTGGCCTTGCGTGTTCAGTGAAGAATCTAGAGACAGTGGTGAGAGTGGGGCTTGTTCTTTCCCACCTGGTAGCCAGGATTTTGTATGAAGACTTTGTAATTTCCAGTATTCTATTTTTAGAAACCAAGAGTTTTACAGTTTCAAAGAGCATGGACTTTTGATTAAGAAGAATAAAGTCTGAATCACTCATTGCTTCTTAGAAGTGGGCAAATATTTACTCTTTCATTATTTTTAGGCATAAGATTTCTATGAAAATTGAATTAATGTGGAATACCATATAGTCATGAGAATGAATGAACTAGTCATATTTCCTGTGTGGATAATTCTCAAAAACAGTTTAGAAAAGCAGGTCGCAGAATGATTTGTACAGTGTAACACCATTTATTTAATGTTAAAAAAATACTATAAATAGTTTATGATTACACACATGTAGTAAAAGTATGCAAACATGCTTCAGAACGACACTGGCGCATTTCAGGATAGCAATCCCCTCCCTTAGTGAGCAGGAGAGTAGCTGATGTAACTGTATCTATGGTTTTCTATTATCAAAAAATCTGAAGGAAGTGTGGGGAAATGTCATGATTTGCAAAAGCTGCCTTTTGCATGGGTATTCCTGGCATTATTTCTGTTGTGTATGTTTGGAAATACTGCAAAAGAAGCACTTTTTAAAAACTGGCCAGTTTATGTGCGTTTTTGTAGACTCAAGTACTCAAAATTGTTATTAAGTATGATTTATCTATAATCACAGTACATCACAAAACTTTGAAGCTGAAAAAAAATTTGCTGGGTACAAAAATTATAAGAATGATTTAACTGGTGGGGTTCCTGGTGGTGGTAAAGATGTCCAAAAAAGGGGCGCCTGGGTGCCTCAGTTGTTAAGCGTCTGCCTTCGGCTCAGGGCGTGATCCCGGCGTTGTGGGATCGAGCCCCACATCGGGCTCCCTGCTCAGTGGAAAGCCTGCTTCTTCCTCTCCCATTGCCCCTGCCTGTGTTCCCTCTCTCGCTGGCTGTCTCTCTCTCTGTCAAATAAATAAATAAAATCTTTAAAAAAAAAAAAAGATGTCAAAAAAAAAAATGAGGCAGAGGCACTTGTGAAGTGTGCGGGGTTGTTCAAAATTTCAGCTCCTCTTCTATGTGCTGCCTGTTTCATCTCTGGGGATTCTGGGGAAGGGGGCCAGAGCTATTGTTTATTTTATTGGAACGGGTAGCTCTGATGCTTCCGGGGAAGGTTTGAGGTGGCAGAGTACCAGCTCCGCGGTGGCTCTGTGGCCTCGAAAGCTTCTTAGGGCCACAGAGCCTGCCCTTTGCCCTCAGTTCCCTTTGCTGCTGTCACATCTGTGGACAGCACGACTCTGAGTCCTCAGAGCCAGGTGGTACTTTCAAAGATCAGTGAGAAAGGAAGGCGCTTCCTGGAGGACTGTTGGTCATGAATCATCTTTTCCTTACATCCGGGTTTTTCCTGCCACACTGATCAGTGGTCTTATTATGATAATCCTGCCTAGAGGGTATGATAAAGGGCACACGTTTGGTATTTATTCATGAGTGTAGAACGGAAACCATTCGCTGGGGATGTTCCTTCTGGCAATGGGGAAGATTTGGGCTTTTACACCAAGGTAGATGTGCTGGGGGTGGGGAGCCGACATGTTAATTAAGCCCCATTGACAAGAATGTTGGAATATGTCATGCCAAGAGCTGAAATAATGTGCTATTCCTTCAGGTTGTCTAGCATCAAGATCCCTTCATTGCGGATGCTTTATTGTTGGTAATTAAATGGAGCCTGTACCTGTAGTCACACCGGTACCTGAAGACGGCCCGGAGGTCTGCCTCTAGTCCAATGTAACCCTTGCTACTGTGATTTTATTTCCCTCACAGACCGATTTTTGTCCCCTTAATCATATTTATTGCTCTTATCTCAACTCTCAAATATCTCTAATCTTCCAGAAACATATATAATTATCTTTTAAGGGTCTGAATTGTGCCAGATGTAGCAGAAGAATTGCTTCCTGGCTCTTGCACAACACTAAATCATTTCGTACCAGCTCTTCCCTCTTAGAGTGGGAACGAAACTCTGTCCTTTTCTCTCAGTGATTCATGGATTTGTCCTCTCATTCAGGTGCTTATCAGGCACTTACTGAGCACCCCTTCTGTGTAGGGAGCTATGGTGGGTGCCAGGAGGGAGACAGAGGCTCAGCAAGGGGTTACCTACACAGATCCACGTGCTGAGAGAGATCCTTGAAGCAACCTGAGAATTTTTGTTTGACTTTGATCGGGATGGAGCACTTGCTGGTTTTGAAACATACCTGTGTACCTCTACGTCCCTTGACCTCCTTGCACTGGGGTCATTCACTTTCATTTTCAGCCGCAGATAGTTAACAGGGAGAGAGGGTGAGGGCAAAATTGCAGAATGCTTACTGTGTTTGAAAGGTGGAGACGTTAGGGGGATGACTGGTTTAAAATATAAACAATAGCAACTATGGAAATGCAGTGCAATTGCATGGACACCAGACACTGACTGAAAGGTAAGGGGATGTCTCATTTGATATATCTGATATGTTTCGGTAGCAAGGACTTTGGGCTTGGCTTTTCCTGCCTGTGAAACTGTGTCCCTGTGATTCGAAGTGGTTTTGAATCATGGTGAGTTCCTTTGCTGTGACAAGATGTCCCAGACTCCCAGACACAACCCTGCAAACAGACCAAGCCTGAGAAATTACTAGAACTGACTTTTTATTTTTTTTTTTAAGCAAATGGAATTTTCCTATCTGGGTCTCCTTTAAGGACTTGCCTCTAATGGAGAAGGGAGGTACCTGGAGTGGAGGTGAATTTAACTCTTTCAAGTTTGGGAACTATGTAATGATCACATAACCTTGTAGCTGGAACTGGCCTTCAGAGAGAAGTGACTTTATAGAATTACAGTAGCATCCCCAGGACTGAGATTTCAGTCGACCAACTCTTCCCACTGAACTGTAGCAGAGATAAAACTACTTGCAGGGTTTTAAGTAACTTCTAACCGATTGCTTCCTTTCCCCCTTTCTTTTAGGGAATGGTTAAAAATTTACATAATTGGGGGCGCCTGGGTGGCACAGCAGTTAAGCATCTGCCTTGGGCTCAGGGCATGATCCATCCGGGCGTTATGGGATTGAGCCCCACATCAGGCTCCTCCGTTATGAGCCTGCTTCTTCCTCTCCCACTCCCCCTGCTTGTGTTCCCTCTCTCGCAGGCTGTCTCTATCTCTGTCAAATAAATAATAAATAAAATCTTTTAAAAAAATTTTTACATCATTGACAATGAATACTGAACCTCGCTGTGAACCAAACTAGAAGCAGACTGTATAATTCCCCACACTTTGGCCTCTCTTTATATGTATATCTTCCACTACTCTTTCTAACCTAAAATATAAATGTTTACGTACATGTTTTACTTCCATGCTGGGCCAGAAACTAGATCTTTTCTCCTGTCTTTCTCTTGTCAATGTATAATTTTTGTTAAAATTATAAACATGACTCTCATACAAATGTAAATGAGTACATGTCAAAGAAATATTTAACTCATGAATGAGGGAAGCAACAGGAAGTTAAAGCCAGTTCACAGAGGCTTTGAGGAACTGTGTAGTTAGAGGCACTGAGGACTATTGAAGTAAGATTGCTAGGTTAGATATGAAACTGGTTAATACCCTACAGGGCAATAAAACAATAACATCTGGGGCTCCCATTTCTACCAATCAGAAGTCATATGGCTCTATAATGGACAAAAAAAATCTATAAGTTCACCTGTAACTTCACAAAGTCCGAATCCATACCGATGGAAATAAGCAAATCAAACACAGGTGCAGCTCCTAGAGAATAAGATAATCCTTGAGTGCGCCCATCAGATAATACTCTAGCATGGCATGGTACATCCTGCCTCCCTTTTGCCTTATTTCCAAGCATTGCATGATGTTTTCTGACGTCCTCACTGTGGTTGTGCTTAGCCTAGGAGTGTGTGCATTCCTTCATTTCTTCTTCCGTTTAATAATTACTGAATGTCCATTTTGTACCAAGGAATACATAGGCACTTGGAGATCTATAACTGAATGAGTCAGATGGTCCTTGTTCTCATGGAGCTCAGAGGCTATTATACTCACATCCTAGAAGGGAGGCAGGGAGTTCTTTTCAGGAAATCAGTTTTATTGTGGGGGAAGCAATGGGAATCATCTCTTTTTGGCTCCCCGTCCCTTTTGGGTCTCAGTGCTTACATGGCTAGGATAAAATGCAAATATCACTGAGAATGACAGCCAGAGCCAGGACTTTTTGGGATAAGAGCAGACAAATATTCATGCCACTTCTTTTTGTTCATGTGGCATTTATACCTTTCTAGTGATAAACTTTCACAGAATCAAGATTTTGCCTTCTGATGTGAAGGGCTCCCCATGGCCTGTCCTGCCAGATTTCTCCAGTGGCCTCCCTCTGTTTGCCTCCACAGGTATAGATCTGCTTTTAACTGGTTAGACCAGTTTGTGACATAAATTTAAGCAACTTTTGGAGAAGCAAGGACCTGCCAGGGAGGCTGCTTTTTGCCAGAAGGGTTTTGGTAACTGATAGCTCAGATTTCATGGCTGTCAGTACAGTTTTCTTACAGCGAATACATATACATTTATTTGGGGTATTTGGGGTGTTTGCCAGTATAATTTAATTCTTCCTTGCAAAATATGGGCGGCGCGTGGCCGACATTTGTCTTAGAACCATAAAAGATGGAGCTGCAAGGAGGCTTAGAGATCTTTCTGGCTTGCCCCTATCCCAGCTAACACAAGGAAATAAGTACGGAGAAGCCAGATATTAATTAACCTTTGATCTCCTCATCAGTCATTACTAGATCTGAAGCTTTTGTTTAGTTTTGGGTTCCTTCCTCTGTAATGGTGTTTCTGACCTGGATTTATTGGTGGCATTTACAAATCCTCCAGAGAGGATGCTTTTCTTTTGAGTTTGCATCTTTGTATCTGTTTACAAAGACAGATGCTAGATGCTTGGTTATTTTTTATAGATTTTATTTATGTGAGTGAGAGAGGAAGAAAGGAAGGTCAGAGGGGGAGGGAGAGAATCTCTGCATTGAGCTTGGAACCCAAAAGGAGACTCGATTTCACAACCCTGAGACCATGACCTGAGCTGAAAAGCCAAGAGTCAGATGCTTAACTGACTGAGCCACCCAGGCACCCCGATGCCAGATGCTTGTTAGAGAAAATTCCATTAATACTTCAGGATATTAAGAAGAAAGCAAAAATCTTCTCAAATCATGGCCTCCAGTGCTAATTTTACTGAACATTTTTAGAACGATCCTTCCAGGCGATCCTCTCAGTATTTACATCTTTATCTATATTTGCATTTAGATAAAGATGTATGTATGTCTTTATAATTTTCAGTAAGTGAGAAGAGCATCATTTTCTTGCAGTTGATTTTTCTTTAACTTGAAAAAGGATACTCAGCTTCTTTTAAGTACACATGGAAGTCTTTTTCTCTTGGATTGTAATTTACTTGTATTAATCCATCTCTAGGAATAGAATTTAAACGTTTGCTCTTCTTACTTAATCATAAGTGTCAAGACAGGTTATGTCTTCGGGGCCAGCTGCAGAGATGTGCCTCCCAGGTTTCCTTTGAGGGAAGGGCTTGCTGACAGTTGCGGGGAGGGCAGCATGCACACAGCCTGTGCTAGCTGTCAGCTCCACGAGAGTCCCTCGTGGCTGCGGCTGCGCGGAGCTGCTCGCCCCAGGCTGTGCCCTCCCTGGGGCATCTGCATCTGTTGACATCTGATGACATCTGGACCTACGGGGTATGAAGGCTGCCTGGATACCAGAAGGCCCTGCTGCTAAGCTGAGGCCGTCTGGTTTCTTTGGGGTTCCGCCTTTGCCTCTGCCCGATCTGCTTCCTCTTCCTGCCTTTGCAAGGGCTGATCCTTAAGAAATACCTTGAACTCCAAACTCTGTCTTAGCTTCTGCTTCTGGAGAACTCAGCCTGTGGCATCGGATCTTGTTGCTGTTTGGGAAGTGGCTCAGTAGCCACGGGTGCGGTAGGAGCTCCTGCTCCAGGTGATCCCGGGATGTCGCCCTGGGAGCCAGTGGAATCCTACGGAGCTCAGGATGTCCTCATCCATCCCTATTCTCAGGGTGGGCTCACACTCTCCTTCGCTGCCCCTCATCAGAGGTGTGGGGTTTGAAGAATCTGGCTTTGGGCAGGTGCTAAAGCTGAATGTTGTGTGGTTTTAAGGAAAGGTCAAAAGACTTTCTTGCTAATGGTATTCTCTACAATAAAAATCTATTTTAGTTGTTTATGATATTAATCAGTTGAAGATTTATCTGCTTTGGGAGAAATTTCTCTGGAACCATTGAAAGCTCCTGCCTAAGAGTTGATGAAGATTTTTTCTTTCTTCCTCTAACAGATACCCCCTTCTTTGGCCTTCCCCACTTCAGACTTGCAGCAGGATGGTGTCCTCTCTGGAGGAACCGTGTTTGCACAACCTCTCCAATCACACTTTTATTTCCAGTAGAATTTATAATCTCACGGATGAGCTGGAAAGAAATAGGGCGATGGAAGGCGAAGGAAGCAGAGAGTGCCTTTTTAAGGCCTAAGGAGATTTGTTCCAGTCTTCGCATGTGATCAAATGCTGTGTCACCTTGGTTAGTGCTGAGAGCGCCAATGGACCCTGCCCCTCTCTCTTCTCAAGGTCCCTGTGGAGACCTTCATTTCAAAGCTGTTTATGCTGGTGGAATCCAGCTCAAGGAGAGCCATGTGTGCCCTGCGGCCCCTCAGAAACTCCCCTCCTAATCTCCAAGACTGAGTGTATTTTGCCTTTAACCTCTAGCCTTAGCCGGCACCTGCTGTGTGCATTTCAGAATCTGTGTGTATTTCAGGGAGATAAGGAAGGCCGGCAGAAGGTTTGGCCATTGTTTCTTTAGCACCTCTTTCTGTCTTTTTCTGGGGAGGTGGAGGTGCTCCGTTAGAATTTTGCTGGCACTGGGGTCATGCTCTTCGGCACTGCACGCCCCTCATGTGATCAGCCTGGACGATAGCTGGGACTGTAGAGAGAATTGGGATTCTCACAGGAAGGTCTGCAAGTCATAGTTCATATAAATGCAGAAATTCAAAAGCCTCACTTGACTTAATGGATGCTTTTTAAAGCTATAAAAAAAAAAGTTTTTCATGAAAGGGCAAACTAGACCAGAAGATGCTGCTGAATAAATCTTTATTCTATAGACGGTAATAAGTAAAGACCTGATATCAAAAAACTTAAGCTTTTTATTTCTTGTCCAATTTTCTCTGTGGGGGGAAAAGGTCTATAAAGCCACTCATCTGTGTCCACCTTTTTAATAACTTAGTCATGCTTTCGAATTCGCCTGGGGGAAGAGAACTCATAAGTAGATAATACACCACGGAGTCAAAAAGCCATTTGAAGTCATTTACTTCACTCTTCATTTTGGGTGCTGGGAGGTGGGAAGAAGGGGAGGGACTGCTTGAAGACAAATTTTTGTTAGGGATGGTGCCTGCGTATCTCATGTCTTCTCCCTACCCTCACGCTGTCTCCCAGTGTTTTTTTTTTCTCCTTCTTTTCCTTTTTCAACAGTAGGTTTGAGTGAAAGGAGGGTTGTGATTTACTTGGGAACCTCAAATTGCCAACAACTGGTATCTTTGGCCCTTCCAAGTTTTGACAATAAAATACTCATCCAAATTTAGACATGAAGACTTCTGGAGAGAAAGATGGGCAAAACATGCTTCTGTGCGGAATACTTGCCTGTGAACTTCCCAGACCCTCAGCTTCCGCACCTGAGTACCCACGTCAGAGCCTCACACAGTTGTTACTTATTCTTGTTAATAAAGATGCCTTCATTAGGAGTTCAAACTAGATTCCTTGAGCAGACATTTGAGTACGGATAAATGTTATAAAATATATATGGATGATATAGAACTACAGGTGAACAGTGTACATTTGAGTCATTACAAATGAGCAGGGTAGACCATGGGAGGATGTCTCTATGAAGCCTTGTGGGAGGTCAGTCAGCGAGATTAACCCTGCCTTGAACGGCTCTGACACGGGTAGCCAGGGAAGCTTCATGGATGAGTTTATATTTGAAATGGGCAGAGCTTAGAGTAGGGAAGTGGGAATGGTGTGAATTAAGTTTCGGATATTGGGAAAGTCTGTGCATGACGTGTTTGGTGGAGGTAACCAGTTTGAAACGGTTCTGAATACTCAGGATGATTGTTCGTTTTTTTTTTCAATTATGATGTACGTCGTTATGGGTGCTCTTTTAAAGATGAGTTTCGAATCATCTGGAATGATTTGAAGGTAATACAGTTTAAATACAAAATAATAGATATGGTAATCTCTGGCATTCAGTCCATCTCCTTAGTTAGAAAACTAAGAAGATACAAGCGTGCGGCTAAGGCCTTTGTGGAATCCTTGGGGTCCTATCTAACACACATCTTGTGCAGTACATAGCATTGGACTTGGTTAAAAAAACAAAAAAAAAGATGAGTTTTCATCCCTCCCTTCCTCCTTCCTTCTCTCTCTCTCTCTCTTTCTCTTTCTTGCATTCATCCACAAATGTATATTAATTATTGTGGGCAGACATTGTTCTAGATCCCAGAACTAAATGCCGAGCAGGTCACTCCCCTCAGGTTTCCCTCAGAAAACAGTCTGTCGCCATTCTGAATAGGAAGTATCAGGGGCTATGAGAACACACCGGAGGAGCACCTACCCCAGGCCAGTGCCCTAAGAGAGTTTCTGGAGACAGCTGGAGACCGAAGGGCCAGTAGGAAGAAGCCGGACCAAGGAGGAGGAAAGAAGGGGAAAGGAAGAGCATTTTAACCAGAGAGCAAATTCTTCAAAGGCTACTGAGCCCAAGGAAAACATGGCCCTCCCGGGAGCCACAAGGAGTTTCGTGTGACCGACAGTTGGAGCGAACAGAGGAAGTGGCCAGAAGCAAAGCTGAAGGGTAAACAGAGGCTAGAGAATGAAGAGCCTTGCACACCAGCCTTATCATAAAGCACCGTCCTCAAGAGAACGAAGTCGCTCTAGATGGAGGGCAAGGAACCGCTTGGGGAAGAGCATGGTGGCACAATGCTGGGCAGGGCCCGATGGTCTACACAAGGCCAGACTAGTTACGAGTGTGCTGCGGTAGTCGACGGGAGCCTGAACTGCAGTAGGAGCGGTAGTTATGGAGAAAACAGGGCAGGTTCCAGAAATAGTGAGAAGGTACCCTGGTTCAGATGCGTGTTGTCGATGTGGGTGGTAAAGGAGAGGCAGAAATCTAAGGTGATGGCTGGGTTGCTGTCTTGGGCACAAGACCGCATCCTGGAGCCATTCGTAGAAGAGTACGGAAAGTGAAAGGAGACACGTTTCAGGGTGGAACAGAGAGCTTGCCACGGGTCCTGTTGAGGTGGCAGTCCCTGGGGAACATTCAGGAAATGATACGGACATTCCACCTTTGCTGTCAGCTGGCCTGGCCCTGGTGGTGGCAGGGGCAGCACTTCAGAACTGTCATTTTGCTCATGAGGAAAGTAGAGTCCAGAGAGGTGGAACAACTTGCTTAGGGTCACATAGCTTCTTACTAGTTAAGTCTCCAGCATTTGCCCAGGTGTGTTTCTGCTCCTGTTGTTGGCTCGGTAGCTTCTGGGAAACATGTAGAGATATATTTATGTAACCATGTTGTCCCTTGCTTGAGAGGAACTGCTGATAATAAAAATGTGGGCCATAAATCCACGTGGGGATGATGCCCCATTTGCATCTCATTTGGTTCCATCTGCCCTGTCTTCACACAATTATGGCAACTTTGTTAGGCAAGTGGTTGCTTAACACAGTGGAAAGTCTTAATTACTCTTTAATAGCTATGTACAGAGGGAAAGTCGACCTTAATGTTTAATCATTTGGTTGTCTCTTGAAAAAGTTTATTTCGGTATTCCATTTGTGTACTCATAAAATATATAAATGCATATTTGTTCCGTTTCCATTTTCCTTCCAGATTTCAGTGGCACAAAAATATTTTCTTTCTGAAGTATTATTGCTATATAAACATGGCAAATTTAATGAAAAATTAAAAATTGAAAATCCACCCACAGTCTTTTCATAACAACAACAACAAAATTCAGGCTTTATGTTCTTGTACTCTCTCTCTACATCCATATGGTAATTCTAATTCACATTCATTTTTCTGTTTTCTCCCACCAGATATTTTGCCATATTGTTTGCTCGTTTGTTCATTCATCCATTTGGCAAACATCTTAAGTATCTTCTAGACACATGGTGTTAGGGGTTATAGTAGTGACTGTCCTTACAAAGGTAACATTTGGAAAATAGAGGAATGGTTGGGCATGTAACATATTTACAGGTAACAAGTAAGACCTAATAGAAGAAAATTGCAATTGACTTAATAATCATGTTAATCAAATAAGCATGCTGTTTTTATGTTGTAAACGTAATATAACTACTTTCTTGTTTTTTCTCACTGTATCAGTGGGGGTCTCAGGAGGAAATGGGCGGCACACCCAAATTAGGGTAAATGGAGGAGGCTTTCATATAGGGACATTCACACCAGGATGGTGCAGTGCCCCAGTGCTAGTGACGCTGAAACACCTGTTTACCTAAAGGACCGGAGGAGGAGACATTTTCCAAGTACCTTCACTGTGCTAGGTGCTGTGCTCAGTGCTGACGAGAAAGGCAGTAATGTACTAGGGGCGTCTTCTGCCTCCAGAGAGTGAAGAAGAGCAGGACAACAGGTCAGAGTGGCAGAGATGGGCTCACAGGGAACAGGCATGAAGGAGACCATGTGGTTTCCCCAGCTGTGAAACTGGCTAAATGGCGAGGGTGGGAAGACTGAGTTGAGCTCAGTCGTTCTTTCAGGCAGAGCTTTGCAGTTTGGGGCTGTGGATGGGTTCTAGTTGGGGAGGGGAATGAGCAGGGAGGCCTCCTGAGACTAGTTACTTATGGTCCTGGAGGCCTCTTACCCTTCACCCTGATGTCATACAGTTATCAGCACTCTTTTGTGTGCTGTGACACGATGAAAGTTGGGAAGTATCCAGGGACCCTCTTCCGGTTATCAAGTACTGTCATTCTAGAAATTCTCCCCATACTGTCTAAAGCTATACACTTGAGCACTGGTGACATTACTCAACTCTAATGTAATCATACCAGTAGTAGTTGTGTGCACACAGACTCTCCATTTTCAAGGCTGGCGGAGGCTGATGGCGCCGAGGGAAGGGTTTCATTTTGGAGCGCGTCTGGATTGAAGCACGTAAGCACTTCCCTCCCTGATGGATGTATAGGACAAGGGGGGCGTGCTTACTAGGGTTGTGTGTCTTCTAAACTTGTGAATTTCACGTTGGGTGCTTTGCTGAGCATTGCCGCTTTGGGGAGCTAATAAATCCCTTATGCTGAGCCTCGTAAGGGGAAAGGGAATCGAGGTCAGAATCCAGAGGCACCTTTATGGCTGTAATTCTGTGTGTATGTGTGTGTGTGTGTGTGTGTGTGTGTGTGTGTGTGTGTGTGTGTTTCCCTGTGTCTTTGAATGAATGAAACCTTGGCTGTGGCTCACGTTTCCAAAGACACAGTGTAGGGTCTTTACTGCGATCAAGTCATTGATTTTTCCATTGTTTTGTTCTATTTTGCTCTCCTGATGGAGGCAGAGAGGCTTGTCCAGAGATGGGCCTAGAGAAAACCTTGGAAACTGATTCTGCTCCTTAATTTCAGCCATCTCCTTACCCATAATTCTTTTTCAGTATTGAAATGTTCAGCCATAAAGTCAGAGCTTTGCTACTTTTGATCCTGAGGCCTCCCAGGAATAAGGCAGGAGGCCAACAGTGACCTCCTCTTGACCTTGGGATACCTTTTGGTTTGTTTGTCTCTTTACCTTGTATTGTAAACTACCTCAAATCCTTTTTGGAAACAGGTGGGAATGAGTGAACTGTTTTCCTTTATCTAAATCTGAATAGTCAAGAAGCTAGGCAGGAATTATTTACATGCCTCGGTTTTATGAGACAAACTTGGATCATGATTATTTAAAAAAAAAAAAAGTGAAACGTCTGGAAAAGTCACAAAATTAAGTTAGCTCTACCTTAATCTATCACAGTGTTTATTTTTCTTTATACCTCAGCATCCTATAATATCTCTGTTCAGTACCCAAAGGTATTTCCAGTTATTGAAGTCGAGAGTCACCTTAATTGCTCTGCCCACAAATACTTTTGTCCCCATCCTGTCACTCCTGCTTGCAGCTTTCCTGTGGCTCCCATTATCATCAGATTAAAAGTCATCCCTGTTCACCTGCCCACCTCCTGTGCCTCATCGTCCTCTTCCACAGTATTTGTTCTCTCCACTCTGGGTTCCTTTGAGGTCCTTTAGCCCGACTTGCTCACTCTGGACTTGAGACCTTGGAACATACTTTCTCTGGCCTCTCCCCCTCCTTACTCTTCAGCTCATAGGTGAGGTTGGCTCAGTCTGTTCGTTGTACTCCCATCTGTACCTGTACTTACTATCCTTTATGAGATCTCAATCCTTCTGCATAGAAGCTAGTCCCCATGAGGACAGATTCTGCGTCGTTCTTGTTTACTACTGTATCCCCTGCTTCCTGCCCGGTGTCTGGCAATCAGTGCATGCTCAAGAAAGATTTGTTGAAAAAAATGAAATGTATTCTTTACCGTAGTCAAGTTTTGTTGAGCTTGCATAGCCTGTATTTGGTAGGTACTATCAACTTGTAGATAACTAGCATTTTTAACAAGTTAGTATCCTTCCTTTTCCAATAAGCTTGGATATCTTCAGTCTGCACACAGTAGCAACTTTTTAAGTTGCTAAGTGATTGTTGGCACCGGGGGCGCGGGCGGAAGGTGGATCGTGTGTGCAAGCGATTGGCTCAGCCCCTGGCTTCAGGAACATGCTCACGGTCCACGTGAAGTGAAGCTTTACAATACGAAACTTTCTTTTGCATCATCTCCATGGATGGCCTCTTCATAACCTCTGAACTTGCTAGAGCAAACGTCTTTGTCCCCACCTTACAGCCAAGAGATGTTCCCGTCAATACCCAAGTCACTGTGTGGTTGAGCAGTTGTACCGAACATTCGCTCTGAGGGTGGAGATGACATCAGGCCACACTGACTGGAAGGACAGCAGTACAGAGTTCCAACAGCCACAGGAGACCACTCTCAGTTCAGCTCTATTGTTGCCTGACACAAGGCGTGTGATGAGTGGTTATCTGTTTCAGCATGGGTTTGCATGCTTGAGGACCAGGGTAGCATGACCGAAATGCCCAGATGATCTGGTGCACGTACTCATTGTGCTCACCATGCTTCAGGTGTTCTAGTTTATTTAACTGTTTTACTGATGAGACGCTGAGAGTCAGAGGATGTCATTAACCAGGAAGACTCAGCTGGGGAGTGGAGTTGGGATTCAGATGCAGATTTCCTGACTCACGTTAAGAGGTTGTCTCCGAGCAGTAAGAGTGAGGGGCAGCCTTGAATGCGTGGTTTAGGGATCACCGTGTGTCTAAGCAGGCCTGGACCAAGATCATCACTATTTGGTTGTGTAATTTATTTCATGATGATGATTATTAGCCTTCTTCAGCAAGCCATTCTGATAAATTGCAGGCCCTTACTCCAGTTAAGCACCATCCATCCAAGTACGATTGCTGTACAATTTATTTTCCTCTGGGAATTGCTCCACATGCCTCTAATATAATGTGAAGGCTGCAGCCACCTTGTTTCCTGCTGCTCAGTTCCCTTCCCTAGCTCAGTTCAGCCGATTGTAGAGCGTGCTGGTGGCTGCCTGGAGAGCAGGGGTCTTCTCCATTATTCATGATGTTAGTGGCGGGTTGTCGGCTTTGGCCTGTGCAGACTGGAATGGGCTCATTGATGGCAGCAGGTGCAGCTACTTCCTGTGGAACTGGCCACAGCCCTTATGCAGGCTGAGGTCAAGGGCTGCTGGGGATATGGGCTTTGCAGAGCAAAGGTCTCATCGGGGTAATTGGCAGTCTTCACTCTCTTTTGGCACAGCTGGAAACTCAACTGCGATTGGAGCGTGGGTAGGGTCAGCCACGACTGTGTGATTGTAGATGGTTGTGCTGGGGCTTCGTTCTAGTGCTAGAGGAGACAGGATGGCTAAAGCCTCAGACCTCAGCTGGAACCCGCTTTTTAGATTCTGGATTGTTTTATTCACCACGTCTGTCTCCTCTACCACCCAATCCCGCCATGTTATTCCTCCTCCTATTTCATTACTAAACACAGTATGTTTATTTTAGCAACTAGTCTGGGGCCTCCTGAATCCTTTAGTGTTTTATTTGATGGACGCATTTTTGGTTAGTAGCCTGGTCCCCAAACTCACATTTCATTGGTCCCATTTCCATGGTAGTTTGCTTAGCTAGCCACTAATGCCACTCTGCTCGGACGGCTGCCTCAGTTTTTCACCACTCTGTGTGGCCACTGCCATAGCATGGAAGCGCTGCAGCCACTGAATCCCAGGGACGTTAGGCTCTTCCTTTCCCTGAAATAGCTCAGTCCCATCTTTTCATTTTAAAGACCAGAAAAACGGAGCCCTGATGTGTTTGAAATTTTTGCCCGTAGGTCCCCCCATCTGTCCCCCTTAGATGACTTCTTTCTTTGCCACTGATGACTGATGGGCTAGGCATGGCAGAAAGCAAGGACCCGGGGTAGCTTTTTCTCCATTAGCTGGCAGGCACTACAACAGCAGCAAAGTGTCAGAACACGCAACAAACTTGCTTTGGCAAAATACACATTTGGTGACTTGTGTCATTGAAAAGTCCAGGACTTCTGGCTACATGAAGAGAGTCAAATGATGTCCTTAGTCCACATCAGGCCTTGTTTCTTTCCTTTTCGTGGCTGTTTCCCATTGCCTCGATTCCATTTTCAGAGAGATTTTCCCCTCTTGCTGCACCTGCCTCTTGTCTGTTTGAAGTCCAAGGGGGGAAAAGCTCTGCCTCTTCTCCAGCCTTCTTGGCAGAAGCCTCTCTGTATCTCATTGGCTCTGAGTAAATCAGTCACCCACCCCGAAGCCGTCTCTGATCAGAAGGATATAGGGCCAAATGATATAGGGGGTGAGATTACCCCCAAACAATGGGAGGTCCAACCTCTCTCCTTTTCTGTGCACTGAGAGTGGGGAAGCAGGGGTTCCTCAAATGAAAATCTTGTTACTGGGCCATGGATGATTGAAGGAGACCCAGACAGTGACGGTCCCATGAAAGCATGCATGCAGCCCTACTGGCCTCTGGATTTGGCTGTCCTAGTGAGTACGGAGTAAGAAGCGGAGGCCACTGAGATGCGTGAAGGTCACAGGGTTGTCGGAGCTGGGAGGGCTTTTCTGGTCCCTGTCTCAGTTACTGATTGCTGCATAACAACTACCCCCAAAACCTAGTAGCTGAAAACAACAACTGATTGTATTTGGAAGGGATCCAAGAGACAATGCTCCAAGACACAAGAAGTGGAAGCTGCTAGCTTCTTAAGTCCTGGGCCCGAAAATCTGTGACACATCACTTCTGTGGTATTCGGTCGACCTGGCAATCAGAGAGCCCACCTCGATTCCAGGGGAGAGGACCTCTTCTATTCCAGCTGGAATTACCTGAGGCCCCCAGTGAAGCAGGGATTGACCTAATTTCTCAGAGCCCTCTTCCCAGAAATGAAATGAAAACCAACAACAACTGAGGACAAAGTCCATACCCTCTCCATCCAGGACACCTGCACTTAACCATCTTTTGCTACCTTTTTTCTGGGCTGTCTCCATGAGCTTGGGATCGCAGGGCAGGGTGGGCCTGGGTATCCAGCTTCCCCTTTGCAAATAAGACGCTTCCAACGAGCTGCTTGTCTGAGCCACCTCTTCCTTCGTCCAGTACTCTTCCTGTTACCTAGTGGGCCACTGACAGATTTCTGTGTGAAAATCATTCATTTCAGAACCTAATCATGTCAATATTGTCTGACTTTATTGTCTCCCTCCAGCCTGCGGCTGTGCCCCGTGTGGTGTGTGCGCACACGCTCAGGGAGATGAGAGGGAAGGGGAATGCTTTCCATTCCTTCCCTTCTGGAAGGAGCGAACGCTCGCAGCCCGTTCTCACACAGGGCCGGACGTCTCCTTCTAGGCGTGTGTGAGGCAGAAGAGAGCTAGTCGAACGTGGTCGTGTGGGGCTTTCAGCAATTTCTCAGGAAACAGTGAACTCCCCTCTTCTAAGGGTGGGAGTTTTCTCCCATTTGTGAGTTATCTCATACCTGGTGTGAGGACATATTGTTCTTTATATCCTTATGTTTCATGTGATCACCCAGAATGCCTCCAAAGTAGGCACTGTCTTCATGGAAGTATAAGATAATTAAGTTAGTTTAGAATTTATTTACAATCTGGGACACCTGGCAAAGAAGATTCTAGTTGCGAATCCCACATGCATGTGTGTGTATGTGTACATATGCATGCACACCTGCACGCAGAGACCTGCCGTGTCCTTAATATGGTAGATCGAGCACAAAGAAATCCCCCAAAGCCCCCATGTTGGGCTTGGGGGTAGGAGGAGGTAAGGAGATTATTTGAATGCAAGCAGCCCCGTTTTTTTCCTGATACTAATTCCCTTAATCAGAGAGATATAACCAGAAGATTCAATCTACTGGATTTCTCTTTGTTTTTAACCCTCACAAAGTGAAGGGACCAGGCCAGCAGTGTCTTGGTCCTTCGGGAAGAGCGTGGCTTTGCTTACACTTGCACTTGAGAGTTTTAATCTGTATTTAAAGTTTGCAGTTGTGTTCTCCACCTGAGGGTTTGGGAGAAGTTCTGAGCCCTGGAGATGAACAATTAGCTTAATAAAATGATATTTAGGGAAAGTTCATGGGGTACAAGGGTCACTGGCTCAGTTCTCAGTTTCTGATGAGTTGATTTCATTGTTACCCTTGGTGTCAGTTACTTCTAGACCCTTGCTTTTTAAAGGTGGCATATCTAGTGTTGCATTGGACACACAGGTCATATACTGGGTGGCGGGCGGGGTCGGGGAGGAGTTAGAGGGCTCCACGCCAGGTCTGCTGCCATGGCCCGGGTGCCATCACAGCTGCATACATCCCACAGCTTCGCGCCCTACTCTACCCTCAACTCCTTTCTCAAGACCCCCAGATTCCGAGCTGTGGGTATTTTGATCATGTGCGGGGAAGTGCTTCCTACTTGTAGATGAAGGAAAGTAGGATTTGCTCTCTTTGCCCTTCCAGTGGACTCCTTGTTCGTGTCTTTGAGTAGTTTCCACTTACTCCCTCTGAATCCCTTTCTCCATAGAGAATCCCAGAGGCCCGTTTACACGCTTCAGAAGAAGAATACACAAAACTGTGAAGACAGTGGCGTCCTAAGGTCGGGAACTGAGATCTAATCTGGGTCAGCCTCTAACTTGCAGTTCACACAACCCTGGGCCACCTCCTCGCCTCATCCACGCTGCCAGCTCCCTCGGCTGCTGTAGGAACAAAACCCAGTGACATGCGAGGGTGCTCTGGAAGGGGGGAAGCTCTGTACGCAAGAGGTTATATAATTATGTTCTGAGAACGCTCCCAGCTGTCAAGTATGACACACTGACATCCTCTCTTGCTCCTCCACTGTTGGGAAGCAGCTGTTAGCTTCGTTTCTGCCGCTCCCTTCTCCATATGCCGGAGCGAGGAGAAATGAATGGATTAAAACTCTGTTGGGGGTTTGGGAAACCATCTGATGTCTTCTGTCTGGCTTTTCATCAGTGAGTATTTTAAGTTTTGGTATTCCCATTGAAGCTGTAAGGGGGAGTATAGATCCAGTGTTGGGGAAGGAAGGTAGTGGTCTAGTCACTCCAAAGCAAAACAGGACAGTGACATGGTACTCTGGATGTTGGGGTAGGAACTATAGTGGACTCTTCAAAGCTGGAGCTGAGGTTGTCCAAGCACCTGTGAGGTTTCCCGGGCTAACTTGTGTGCAATTGGAGCTGCTTCTCCACAGATCTCAAGTTTCATTTCTTGTCCCTCCTCATACCCTGCATCTACCCATATCTGGGACTTAGGTCGAGGCCCTTGAGCATGGGTTGTCACATCTAGAAAGTGCTTCTGTCTTGGTCACCAGAACACCAACTTTCAAGATCCAATGCAGATGTGACCTTTGCAAAAAGTCTTCCCTGGTTCCCACTGTGCCAGATGACCATTTTTGTCTTTTCCTTATCTCCATGTCTATAAATGCCTCGGTTACAGCACCCACCACTGATGTGAAGACACCTGCCAAGTAATGGTGGAACGTGGTCAGTGAGCATTTGAAGGCAGGCATCATGTCACCTGTCCCTGTGTCCTCAGGGCTTAGCAGAATTTTTGCCACATATTAAGGACTCAACAGATGTTTAATAAGTACATGAGTGAGTTAGAAAGAAAAAGAGCTGAACTGGTTTCTTAACATTCCTTCTGATTCGAGAATTAATGTTAGTGCCCCATCCAGATTCCTACTTGGAAAGCATTCTCCTTTCCTAAGACACGGACAGACTGTTACCAGGTTCAGGCCTTGGGGCTGTGGTAACACATGGATCACACATTAGATGGCTGAAAACAAATGTCCCCCCTCACAGTTCTGGAAGCCAGAAGTCTAACAGCAAGGAGCTGGCAGGGCTGTGCTCCCTCTGAAGGCTCCCAAGAGGCCTTTCTTGCGTCTTCCTAGATACTGGTGCTCGCCTGTGGTTCTTGGCGCTCACTCTCTTCTAGCTGCATCACTTCTGCGTCCGCCTCTGTCTTCACACAGCTGCCTCCCCTCCGTGCATGCCTGTGCCCACATCTCCCTCTTCTTTAAAGGACGCCAGGCATTGGATTTAGGGCCCACCCTAATTCAGGAAGATGTCAACTTGATTACATCTGCCAAAACCCTATTTCCCCATAAGGTCTCATTCACAGGTGAGGGGGCTGGGGGAGTCAGGACTGAACCGTTCAACCACAACAGCACTTTGGGCTTTTATCACGGAATCTTGACTCCTTAGCTCCTCAGCCTCCCCTCCCAGTGACCGTCCAGCTCCTGCTTCAGCCTCTCTGGTCCTGGGGAGTTACCTCCTTCAGAGGCAGATTCTTTATGTGGGTGGCGGCGTTGGGGGAAGTTTTTCCTCTCATTGGGCCCAACTCTACCCGCCTGCCACCCCCATCACTCTGCAATTGGGGTGAATAAGGGATATACACTTACTTCTTTCAGGGGGAGGAAGGGGAGCTTTCAGCTTTTGGAGATGCTGCTCTTGCCCTCCGAGGGTTTCCCTCTTGAAGTTTTCCATTTCTGTGACTCTTCATCCAGGTTATAGTTTCGTTACCAAGCTTCCTGTGTGTCCTTGCAGGGGTGGGACTAGATGAGGGCCTTCCAGGTGTGGCGTGAGCACAGATCAAGGCCAACACGTCTGCTTCTAGGGAATCCGCTTCTGTTCATGTGGCTTCAGTCACACTGTCTTGGCAGCCAACATGCGCCCTTGAAACGTCAACTCTTGGTCGTATGCGATGCTGTTAAGCCCTGTTCCTCTCATTTAGCATTTCGACCCCAAGAGTAGCACCTGGCCCTTGTGCGATTATACTTTTCTCTGTTGCGCTTGGCCTGTTGCGCTGGCCCGTAGCCCCAGCCTGTTGAAACAGCTGTATCACCGAGCTGTCATTGCATATTGGATGATGATGGGTTGCGTTGCGGGAGGGTAGAGGGAGGGACCATCACTAGAAGTGGGTCTATGTTAGAGGCCACCGTGCTGCTTCTCCACCCCCAGACAGCGGACCAGCACAGAACCTAGGTATGATTTGGCGCTAACTGTAGAAAAGGCATGAGGATTTTCAGCTGTCACTCTAGGTTACTGAGATGGGGGGCAGCTCCTTCATACCCTTGGATGGGGGGTCTCCTCTGATACTTAGGTACTCCTCGGATACAAGTAGGCTCTGGTGGTCCCAACCATTTCTCTTGGAATGAATTTACATTTACATTGACTGAATTTGAGTAACTAATGCCATAGATGGTCAGAACCAGAAAGGACGGGGCACTGTTAACCTAAAGGCAGTGCAGGGTCTAGTTTAAATCCATGAGCCTGGATCAGGTAGATTTGCACTCCTGGTTTATTTGTGATTTCAGAAAATATTACTTTGTAAAATAGGATTAATAATAGTATCCACTCAGAGGGTTGTTGTAATTAAATGAGATGATAGGATCCAAATAATTTTCACTAAGGTGCAATCAGGAAAGGAAACTGAGACGCAAAGAACTCAAATGATTTATCCAAGGTCACTTGGTTTGTGTCACCTTGAGCCCAGCTCTTTGGTCTAAACCACTCCAACACTTCACAAATCATCGTTTACCAATCTGTTTTTGTTCATAGAATAAAGAAAGGGAAATAAAATTGGTACTTAACGCCTCCTTCACCAGAGCGCGGATTGAGTTCCTCTGTAGCCTCTTTGGATTTATTTTGGATGTGTCTGGATTACCAGCAGGAAACAACTGCCCTCTGGGACAGGGACAGAAGGGAAGAAGTTGCCCCAGACCTTGGTAATGTCACCCACTCCTGCTGGGCGGCCCTGGCAGCCGTCTGCGCGCTCAGCAACTGCCTGCATCCTGAGACCGTGTTCTGTCCGTTTTCTATATGCAGTGTGGACTATATTTTCTTTCAGTTTCCTGTGAATTGGAGAGGTGCATTGTGCCAGCTTTCCTAAATTGCCACAATCAATATTCTACTGCCTTGATTTTTTATGCATGCTAATGGCTTTTCTCCTTTTGAAATGTACTTGTTTCCTAGATTAGTCTTTGCAATATGAAATAAATAAAGTAAAATAAAATAAAATAACTAAAAAAAGAAAAGGAAAAAAATAAAAGCCCTCTCTATATCACGGTGAGTTTCTGCCTGGAATTTTGTGGCATAAATCTAAATGGGGGTAAAGAAACCACTGCTCTGCAGGGCTGGAGAGACCCTGGCTGGCCTTTCTGGGCCAGTCAATTTGGAGCCCAGGGAGAGTGAAGAAGGAGGTGGGGTTTCAGCTCAGAGAACCACTTGGCCTTGTGCCCAACAGCTTGAAGGCCTGTGCTGTCTTTGCTGGCTTTCAGGAGTCATGGCCCCTCTCTCCCACCAGCTGGATTGCTTTCTGACAGGGCCTTGTGAGTTTGGGGACACCAAAGTAGCCTCCTGAGATTGGGTGATACCCTTCCCACCCTTATTTATATAGGATTCTCTGTATTCATTTTACAGGAGGCTTGGGGCTCCAGTTTGCACGATCTCTGCTTTAGTTTTCTTTATACATCTTACACTTCAGACAGAGGAACCCCTCCCTGGTCTTACACTGTTCCCTCCACCTGTGATGTCTACTCTGGTCCCCACTGCACATCAGTGTCTGTTTTTTCTGAATACCATCCATCACTTAAAAATGAGATCCGTGTTGTCTGCTTCTTAAAGCCTTCTCTGATTTCTGTTTTTATTCATTGATTTGTTCATTGCTTTCAATAAACTTTTTATTGAATGTCTGATATGCTCTATGCTCTGTGCTGTGGATGAAGCACCAAAGAAACAGAAAAAGATCACTGTCCATGGCCTTTCCATGGCCTCTCCGAGAGAGCGAGAGAGAGAGTGTGTATCTAGGATGTCAGATGGTAAAGTGGGAATGGGGAGGTCATTTGAAGTAGAATGGTCCAGGAGGGAGGCCTTACTGACAAGGTCATACTTGAACTAGGATCTGAAGACAGAAGTGCTGTCTTCCTCCTCTGACTGCCCTCCCTCTGCCTTCTTCTTGCAGCCTCTTAGTTCCGATGGGGATGGGAGCGTGTTGAGGGGTAGGAGAAAGGAAGTTATGTACACTTGCCATTGCCGCCTAACATGTTGTTTTCTGGTGCTTATGAAGTGACTTTGGAGCCTTTCTTGTTGACTCGGCTTGTTTCACCGCCATTCCTAGTGACCTGAAGCAAGATGTATTCTGTATTGTGTCATACTGTTCAAGTAGGGGTCAGGGAGCCCTCTGGGCCCATGGCCTTTAGCGACAGTGCTGTGTTGCTCTGTAAGCCCAGCACGCAAGAGCCCCTTCCAAAGGCTTCATTTTCTCAACCTCAAAATAAGGGACTTGAGTGTCTGGCTCCTCGCACGTTCCCAGTTCCGAGGTCCTTCAGATATTAGGAAAATCTAGCTCAGGTCGCATCTTGTGCAAGACCCTTGGCCGATGATGCCAGCTCACAGACTGCCCCACTGCTTATGGCGCGTCGGTGCTCTGCAGGTGGCATCTCCTACCTGCAGCACCCTGCATCCCAGGACAGTGTCCCCTCCGCCTAGATCGTGAGCACCCACATGACAAGCCTGGGGACATACCTTGTGCCCTTTGTAACCTGCAGTAGTAGGCTCTGTGTTCAGGGTTAGTTAATTAATAGCTCCGTGTAGCTCTCTGTCCGTTATTTATTGCGTGCCTGGAGAGTCTGATCGGCCCTGTGATATATCCTGGAAATACCTTTCCCAGGAGTCCTCTAGAAGTTCACAACGTGTCAGATGAATAATATTATTTGTAAAGGACTTTGTTGTTTTCCTGGTGCTTTCACTTCTGTTGCTCTGTTGATCCTCAAACGTCCCTATGAATGAGGCAGAACTTATGAGTTTATGTTTTGGGCCCTTTAAATTATAGGAATGCAAGAATATGACTTGGCAAAAAGAGAGAGTGAGTGAGCGAGCCCACAAGAGCTGTCAGTTTCAATTGTGCTGCTGGCCTGGAGTCTGGAGTCCCACCGTGAGACAGTGTCCTTAGGGGCAGGAGATGGGGATGGAGACATAGGTCTGTTCTCTCCTTTAGCCACTGGTCCCATGTGCCTTTATGGTATATGAATTAAATCATGGGTTCTCTACCTTTGGGGTGATTTTACGGATTTCCAGGGCTGCTTTTAACACATGTGATTTTTGCCTTACCCGTTGACTTGAGAACGGAGTTTCTGGTGTAAAAATTCCTCCTTTTTTCCACGTCACAGACGAGGAAATGGTTTTGGAGGGAGGAATGTTCCTCCTCTCTGCATGGGAGGCCAAATGAGAATCGGTCGTATGCCTTCCTCACCTGCAACCAGGGCTTCTTCCTCGTGAGCCTCATTTTTATAATTCTACGGGGGTCAGGTAATTGTGGACTGATAATGCCTACGGGGAGAGGAGCTTGTCCGGGAGCTGGCAAGACGTGCCTGTTGGACGGATAATAAGAGATTGGCTTCCCTTTGAGTCTTTGGCGGCTCTGGACTGCCTTGGGCTCCTTCTGGCTGGGGTTGGAGACGCCTGTTCGGAAATCTGGAGCTGCTTCTCCACTGGCAGCTAATGAATTCTGACTGACTTTGAACGCTCCCCAGACTCAACTGCAGTTCTTTAAAGCCAGTCTTCCACATGGAATTGGCAGGTGCATTTAATTGTTTGGGAACCAGATAAAAATGCTTTGTTCTTTGTTCCTGCGTTATGCCATTTCAGAAGATCTCTTCTCCCACAGATTGCTGGGGCTGTTCAATTTGGGCCTTAAATTGGCTCTCTGAGCAGATCTTTCAATTTATATTCCAAGCCCTGTTCTTTTTGATTACGCATTTAGGGTATCCGTTAGGTTTCTTAATCTCTTTATTCCTATTTATTTTTGCCTTTCTCTTCCCCCTTTAAATCTCCTGCACGGTGAAAAACGTGCAGTCGTGGGACATGCAAGTATTTCTTTTTCTTGTCTGGCCACCGTAGCTTATGATTCTTCTTTTTTTTTTTTTTTTTTGGCTTAGTATTTTTCTTTATGTCTTAGGATGGGGTTAATGCTGGTGATAATGCTGATTATCATGATTAAAATGTTTCCTTTTTAAGTCTGTTTCTGTGCTTCGATCTCAAGTAGGCAGCAGGTTATTAGTGAACAAGAGAAACACCCAGGAAACCGTGTTCCAGACTTCACAAAACGTGCCAAGTGCAGCTGCAGGTGCTGGGGTAAAGCTGTGGGAGAGAGAATCTGGGTCGCTGTCCTCCTGCTGCTTACAGTCTGGATTCCCCTGCATCTCCTCATTTTTCCTGCGGGGGGGGGCATTGTGAGTCTCATTCACCTGTGAGGGAACTGGGGCTCATAGTGCTTACAGCCTCTGAGCTCACACAGTCAAAATGGACTGGAGGTGGCTTTCAGCCGCAAGTGTGAAGTCTCCACTGCTAGTTAGAGCCTGTGCTAAAGGCGGATATTCCAACTTGACCTCTGATAAGATGTGGTGGGGGCAGCCCTTCCCAAGTGCAGCTGGAGTCTCTCCTCATTTCCTCCCTTCTGAGAACGGGAAGCATTATGGCATGTAGATCTCTCGTGCTCCCTTTTTCTTGCTCTACAGCTTTTCTGAAGCTCCATTGTCTATCTGTGAAATGGAAGGTCTTGGGGAAGGAGGACAGAAGGTGGGAGGAGAGGCGAAATATTCAAGAGAACGGGTTCTGAAATTGACAGACCTAGTAACAACACAGACATGTATATGATGAAATATTTAGCATATTGCAGAATAAATATTTGCAGGCTTTATTTTTCTATTGTGGTTACATCTGTGGTGAACTGAAATTTGGTTGGGTGTCAAATGATAAAAGTCACATTGTATTAAATGCTACTTTAGTGTGAAAAACTAGTTGTCCCGGAAGTGCCTGGTGAAGAAAGGAGGGTTGAGTTCCGACAGGGTCATCACGGACTGGAGTGGCCACGGGATGGCAGGGAGCTGTGGAGTGCAGTGGCTGGACGGGAGGAAGAGCTTGGAAGGCTGATGTGGCCAGTGAGATGACTGGTCTTAAAGTCCAGGCTAAGGAACTTAGGCCTCATGCATTCATTCATTCATTCATTCATTCATTTGTTCGTTCATGCATTCATTCATTCATGATGCAGGGGCGGGTGGAGGAGGGAGCAGAGTCAGTATGCTAAACTTTGTCAAAGGCAATTAAAACGGTCTCAGTGGGAGAGAGATGATGAGGGCAGGACTCTCAGGCAGTGATGATGGGGAAGAAAAGTAGCTGAGAGAAATCAAAGGTGATAAGATGGTTTAAAAGCACTTTGAGGGGCCCCTGGGTGGCACAGCAGTTAAGCGTCTGCCTTCAGCTCAGGGCGTGATCCCGGCGTTATGGGATCGAGCCCCACATCAGGCTCCTCTGCTATGAGCCTGCTTCTTCCTCTCCCACTCCCCCTGCTGTGTTCCCTCTCTCGCTGGCTGTCTACCTCTGTCAAATAAATAAATAAAATCTTTAAAAAAAAAAAAAGCACTTTGAAGCATCTGGATTTCGGGGTGGTCATGAAAGTAGAAACAGGCAAGCCCAGGGTACCGTGGAAATGTAGTTAAGAGTGCTACAGGCAGAGAATCGGGGGCGTGGTGATTAAAGTGACCCTGCAAAGACTGTGCAGAGGGTCGGTGGTGGGGACTTAATTCTGAAGATTCTGGGACGCAGTTTGAGCATTTGCTGGACAACTGGGCTTCACCGGTTTCTTTAGCCATTTCCTGATTATGTCAGCCACACGGGTGCATCGTCTTTTGTTCTGATAGTTTTAAATTTCCTATGTTTACAGCCTTTGGATTCTAGGCAATGCACGAAAGAACATTTTTTTTCTCTCCATCATAAAATGAAGAGACTGTTTCCTCTTCTTATTTGAAGTGATCCTTAACTTCCCCTTCTTCTGTTTTTCCCTTCTTTAAAATTTTCTAAGAAAACGACCTTAGGACATCTATATGGAACAGGTTGCAAGGATGGTGCCGCTGAGTGCTAGAAAATACTTAAGGATTTTTTACGGCCTGCCGGCTCAGGCAAAGAAACCGTTGCTTTGAAATATGGGCCTGTTTGTTTCCTATGGTATTCTGTCTCCTTACAAGCGTCCTTTCTAATTCATTTATTTTTGTAGCCATTGCACAGATGAAAGAGAGATTGTAAATCCTGCCGCATGTCAGAAACCAGAGCTGTGCATACCGATTGCCATCTCTGGTCATGCGCTCCGCGGAAAGGATGGACAGGTTCCCCCGCCCCCTTCCCTCCTCCCGAACCGGTTTGTCCAAGTTCTGCTGTTTGATCATTTCCCCTGTTGGCAGAACCTGCCTTTGACCCTCAGCCGCAGTGATTGAGTGTGTAGCTGGCGCTACTCCAGATGCCTGGGGGGCCAAACTTTGCCCAAGTTGGCCAATCATTCCTCACAGCTGCTCGGTTGTTCTAGTCTTTGTTGATATTTCCTAGAAAATTCTGGCTCCGCATTTGTCATTGGTTACTTAGTTTCTTTGACATTTAGCTGGTCTTTCTGTTGGGGACTGTCGGGCATACACTGATCAGATTTGGATACAGTCAGAAGGAGCTCTAGAGGAGAAAGAAGAGGAATGATAAACTTTTTTTTTTTTTTTTGAAGTGTGCAGTGTCGTGGTTTTAGAGTACTTACAAGGCTGTGCAGCGGTCACCACGATCTAATTGCAGAATGTTTTCATCACCTCGGGAACAAAGCCCATCCCCACTAACAGTCACTTTCCCTTCCTCCCTCCCGCTGCCCCCTGGCATTCACTAATCTATTTTCGGAATCTGGGGATTTGCCTACTCTAGACATTCCCTATAAACGGAATTATGTAATACGTGGCCTTTTGTGTCTGGCTTCTTTCGCTTAGAATAGTGGTTTCAAAGTCCAACCATGTTGTAGGCCATAATAATACTTCATTCCTTTTTGTAGCCAAATAATATTCTATTGTGTGGATAATCACATTTTTATGGGAGTAATATCTTGAGTAGTATGTTTGAATGTTTTCTATACTCATTGTTCCATCAGCTTTATTTTTTTATTTTTTATTTTTTTTAAAAGATTTTGTTTATTTGAGAGAGAGAGAGAGAGTGCACGAGCGGGGCAGGGAGGCCAGAGGGAGAGGGAGAAGCACGAGCTGAGCAGGGAGCCCGATGCGGGGCTCGATCCCGGGACCCTGAGATCGTGACCTGAGCCGAAGGCAGATGCTTAACCAGCTGAGAGCTACCTAGGCTCCCGAGCTTTATCTTTTTGAAATGCGTTTGTCTTCACATCAAACCTACTTGGAAACCACGATTACAATCACCTCTTTATACCAAAGGAAACAGGCACAGACAGGCCACACAGCTAATACTTGGCCGAGTAGGCTTGGTGTAACTAGAGTCTTGTGCTCTTAGCCACCACATGATCTATGCCCCGCTCCCCCACCTTACAAGTTAGAGGGTATAAGACATATTTAAAAATGATTATAAACATCGGAGAAAGTTACACAGGTGTCTACGGTGAGGGTTAGTAGCTCAGCGTTGGGGGTGGCCTGGCCGATGTAATGTGTGTTGTACTCGGAATCAATCCTGCATGCCCTTTGGATTGTGGCCACACGGTGGATTGAGGCCAGCAAAAGTGTGTAGGCCACCGGGAGATGGGGTGGAGCTCTCAATTCACTGCCAGGTTTGCTTATGGCTGACCTAGGCAGTGGGTGGGGCTGAGCCTGAGGCCAGGAGTTTTCAGACAGTGTGTGTACCTGGGTGGGACTGGGCAGGCAGGAACTCGAGAGCAAGCAGCTCTTTTTTGCCGGGATGTAGGAGTACATGGAGGGCAGAGGGTTACATCCAGCTTATCACGGGTGTGATGAGTGATGGAATGAAGGAGAGAGACCGTGGGTGAGTGCCAGAGAGCCTGGAACGCCAAATGAAGAGTCCATGCCATGAGGGGCCTTGAGGGGCATGGAAACCTGCAGTGATTTCCATACTGGCTTTTTGAGCACTGCCTGTCTTGCCCAAGTCCATCCAGGTTTCTGGCACTCTGCTGGATCTTCTATCCAGAACCTGGCTGGCGGGGGGACACTATCCAGGTCCTTTCCGATGGCATTATAGAGTGAATGTCTGGGAGATGGGACTCTCCAGGCCTACACTTAGCTTTAGTGGAGCCCAGGGTGTTGTTCTGTGATAGAATACTTCTGTCCCTGGCAATTCAGTTATTCATTCAACATATATTGGAGGCCCTATTATGTGCCCAGAAGTATTCAAGGCACTTGAGACACACATCATTGAACAAAATGGTAAGGACTCCCTCTCCCTTGGAACTCAGACATTCTATGGGGGAAGCAGACCATAAACAATGGACATGATAATAAATTGTCATTTTGTTTTTTTATTTAATACATTAAGTGTTCTTAAACAAAGAGTAAAGGGAATGGGAGGAGGTTGAAATGTTAGATAGATAAATAAGAGGGTGATGTTGAAGGAAAAACTAGGAGATGGTTAAAGATGAGCTATGGGAACGTTCGAGGAAGCCTTCCACCCAGGGCAGAATTCGAAGATGTTCACAGAACAGCGGGGAGGTGAGTAGAGCAAGTGTGAGCGGGGATGGGAGGTAGTAGGGGCAAGGCTTAGCACCCCTCTGCCATCGGGAGGACTCCAGCTTTGCCTCTGAACGAAAGGCAGCATTTCAGGACTGAACAGAGGAGTGACACGTTTGCACGTGAGCTTTGAAATCATCCCCCCAGCTGCAGCGGTGAGACTCTGATAACGATCTTGAATCTGTAATATGCTAAGTGCACTTCTTTGAGTAGACGGATTAACAACTCAAAAAATTAAAAATCATGCCTGTGGTATGTACAGAGCCTGAGGAAATCTGGAGTCCTCTTTTAGACCCTCGGGGGCCCTCCGAATACATTTCTTTTCCTGCCTGTCATCAATCAGGGCCTCAAGGGGGAAGTGTCTCCCTTCTGCAGCAGAAGCATGGCCAAACCCTGGTCACGGTGGCTGTGATTTCCTGCTGCTGGCTGTCTGTGACCAGGTTCTGGATTATATTTGCTGTAGTATGACTTAGCAATCAGTACTGAATCATTTACATATATTGAGTATATACTTTAAGAAATACAGATATAGCCTGGGCGGCTCAGTCGTTTAGCGTCTGGCTTCTGCTCAGATCATGATCCCGGAGTCGGAGTCGTAGGATCGAGTCCCACGTTGGGGCTCCCTGCTTCTCCCTCTAACCCTCCCCCTTCTCTTGCGCTCTCTCTCTCTCTCTCTCTCTCTAATAAATAAATAAAATCTTAAAAAAAAAAGAAATAGAGATGTATGTATATAGCACATAGCACCTGGGTGCTAATGTATTAAATTGCTATAGGTTGATTTCTTCCATTTCACAAGGTTTTCTCCAGGTTAGAAATAGGAATGCAAAAGTGTACTTTTAGTCAACAAAATAGTGGGTCTTTTACACAATCCCAACTTACTCCGTTGGGAGTAGGAAATAGATCAGACAGTAGTCACATTATCTCCTCTATGAATGGACACCCTCTTACAGCATAAATGTATAAAAGTACTGACGTCACTTATTTTGTCTGGCTTAATGTGGGGCCTTGTCAGGGCCAGAATTTTTCAAAGATGCCTCCAGTATTTGAAATTCATGTTATATTTGTTGTGCTGCCTTCTCCCCTCCCCATTAGAGATTTGTGGGATAGCTCCTTGGCAAAATGTCAATGCAAATGTTTGTAGAGGTGGGCGAATGAATTAAAAAGCAGAGTAGGCATTTAACTGGCAGACTGAAAGGAAAATGTCAGTTTCTGTGGGTTAAGCAGGATCTCTGCAGCATATTTAGCACTTGACTTCTTCCAAATTTGTCTGCATGAAATAACCTCTCTGTTTTCACACAGGAAATATTTGAATAACTTTGAAATATGTGTGTAATGCTGGGTATGTGACCAGATGGAAGAGCATTTCTTGGCCGATAAATGTAAACAAGCTGCCACTAATGGTACAGCTGTAGATATAAATACACTTTGGTTGGTCATATTTTATTTTTGAGAGTGTTCAGGACTTTGAAGCAAAGTCCAAAGGGAGTTTCTATTTGAATTTTGTTGATGGAGCTTTCATTTGTGTCCATTTTACCTGCCCTTATTGGTTAGAATATTTTATCCCAACGTAAAATGAATACAAGTGTTTACATTTTCCAGGTAGTGTCCAAATTATCATTTCTCTGGTTCCCTGGGGAAAGTCCTCTGCAAACAGCTTTAGGATGTTGTAGTTAAAGGAAATTGTCGGCTGAGTTGGTAGGTTACTGAGTTCGTAAAGAGTATGGGCGACTGGTCTGCTGTGTTAAATTGGGAGTTGCTTGTCCTGCAAGAATTTTGGTTGTGGGGTGTTAGGGGAATGGCGTTATAACCTTTAACCATTGTTATGATCTAAAAATGATGGAAGATAAAGTCACGGCTGTGGATCAAGAAAGGGTCTGTCTCATACTGTCTTGTTTAATCTGTCTCTTTGGGTGGATGGATCTTATTCCTATTTTATAATGAGGAAAATTAGCCTTCGAGAGATACTAGTCCCAAGATCCCTAACTAAGAGTTAGTGACAGAGCCAAGATTTGGACTTAGTTCTAATCTACTCAAAAGCCTATGTTCTTTTTACTGTCTTCAGTTATCTCCAGGGAAGGAGCAAGGTCCTGTTTGTTAAGCACGCCCCAAAAGATAGTGTCTGACAGATGGTCATGTTTCTTAATCTCTAGATGGTTAATGGAGAACCCATGACTTTATCTGATGATGACTTTACTTTCAACACTTACTCAGCAAAGTAATGTTGGTTCTCAGAGACCCATCATCTAGATCTCGTTCTGACCAATAATTGTGTGATTATCTTGGGGACTAATAAATCCGTAGGTTTCTTCCGGCTGTGTGACCCCGAGACCACGAAGACTCAGGAATGGCTCCTTCCAGGGTATTTCTAGAGTGTCTGCCTCCATGTGGTGGTTAGTCTTCTCCCGCTGGGCTGTAATTGCTACCTCCAAATAAAAGGGTTCAGGAAACCCTGAGACCAGATCACCTGGGGGCTCTTGAATTAATTGGCATTTAATAAAAATGTTTGTAAGAATCAGGGTGCCCATGCACACACTTGGCCTGTGCTTGAACCACACTTTTGCATCTTGACCCAAGTATGCTAGAAAAGTAACAATGGTTACATCCCAAGAAGACACAGACTAAAAGGTTATGATATGTGGAGCAGGAGTGATAGGTGGTCCCTGGCTTTGTTATTTAGGGAGCTCTTTCCAGCAGTGTCTGAATGCAGTTTCAGATGATGGCTGTTTTCTGATTTTAAATGAAATTGCATGGCCTTTTTGTTCAGGGTATTTCTGGTGTGTTTCCAGTAGAAAGAGATTTGTGTGGGGTCCCAAACCTCTGCGTTCTCTCAGAGGTAAGGTAATGCTGTGGGTGGATGGGAGGGGGATCAGTGGTGTGGATTTATGTATATGCACCTGAGCACGTTGACCCAAGCCTGTGGTTTGTGGCAAGGCGGGGGATGGGGGAGGGTGAAGAAGGAGCAGCGTACCAGGTAATTAGATATAAAAATAAATTGAAAGAAAAGAAATGCCAAAACAGCCTATGTCATAGGATTATTATGAAAATTTACCGAAATAATACGTATGAAGCTCTCTAAGTCTGGCATCTAGTAGGTACTCAATAGATACTGTTTTTTAGGTTTTTACTATTGCTTCTATTACTGTTATTATATGTTTATCAAATGTGCATGGGAGGGGCGCCTGGATGGCTCAGTCATTAAGCGTCTGCCTTTGGCTCAGGTCATGACCCCAGGCTCCTGGGATGGAGCCCCACATCGAGCTCCCTGCTCAGTGGGGAATCTGCTTCTCCCTCTCCTACTCCCCCTGCTTCTTTCCCTCTCTCGCTGTGTCTCTTTCTGTCAAATAAATAAAATCTTTAAAAAAAAATATGCACGGGAGAAAGACTTCTGAATTACTAAGATATGCTGTGTTTTATAACTGATAGAATTAGGTGATGGCTGTGATTACAGTATAAGCCAGACAGTTGAAGGATGGGTATCCAGTGAGATCTTTATAATGATTTGGCTGAAGACATTATTTTAGACAATAAAGCAAATGTGGACTCTTGGGTGCCACTTGTTCGAAGTCTCTGGTGGAGAGGGCAAAGTGAGTGGCCAGAGTGAAATTTGAACCTCCTTCCGGTGAGGCCTTTCGTGGCGGGGGTGGGGGGATGGCAAAAATGATCAACCTGGCAGGGTAGAGAAACAGTCTCAAGCTGAGATGTGAATTATGGGCCGAGGAGGCCAAGACTTTCCTCACCTTTGCGACCCTTCTGTTTTGTGGTGGAAATTTATGACTGGAATGTAGATGAGGACACCCACCAAGTCAGGGGATAGAGAGGAAATGTGCTGTAAATGGCAGTCGCCATCATAGACACAAGATGGTCTCCACCGCAGAGATCACCAGTGCCTCAGTACTGTGACGGAAGAGCCTTTTTGGATGGCAAGACCACCTGCCTGAGTTAGGGATGGTACCTTGTTCTTCCTGCAACTGCTAACTGATGAAAGTGGTTGGAGTTCCTTTTTCCCTGGCTCTTAATTACAAAAGGAGAAAACCTTACTCAGTGAATTATGTCGTTTGAAGAAAGTATGCCAGTCACCCTAGAATCCTCTCGCATTCTTTAGGCTTCTTCATCACTTACTCTGCAACTTTTGAGCTTCCCAAGGAAATGGAACAATGAATACATGTGTTTCTTTTCATTTTGAATCCGATTTGCTTAGCAGCCAAGTCTATAGTGAGTAGAAGATCACACTTGTTTAAGAGGCTGCTAATCGCCAATTGTCCAAGTTCCAAGTGGGAACCGACAGGCCAGAGCTTTAGTCTTGGCGTTCCTTTGGAGGAAATCAGGAGAGAGGCTGCCAGCCGCCTGGCTGAGAGATGGGAGGCTTAGCAGTGGACTTTCTCCTGCAGATCAAAGAGAGGCTCTGTGCTCACTCAGGTTTCTCTTATTCAGGCAAAATGTGGTGTGTGTGAATGGTGTCCTTGTGAAGGAACAGGCTGGAATCAGGCCTGTGGGAGTTAATGCGGGGAAGGGGTCATGCTGGGGGAAAGGGTATCAAAGCCTCTCCTCTCCCTCTGGAGTTCCCAACCTGCTAGGATCTGGGAGCATTGTCATAGGGGTGTCTGAAGGCTCCCCCTCATCTCTCTCAGTGGGTTTTGTTGGCTCCATTTGCAGGAGGAGAGAACCGATGGGGGAGATCTGCTGGTAAACAGAAGTGGGAGGTGCCGTTTTGTTTATCTCGCTCACTTATGTTTTGGATTGCGTTTGAAGCTTTGGCATCCCAGTAGCTATGTGGTATCGTCTGCTAATTTACCCATCAGTCGGTCTGTGAAAGGGAAGGAAAGGGGAAAGTGAAGATGGCTGCGGGGAGAATAATTTGTCTCAACTCATTCCCTCCTAAAAGGTTGAGAGTAAAATAAAAATAAACTTGAACACTGATGGGCATTGTGCCTCCAGGTCCCATCCCCACAGAGGCAGGGACAAGGTAAATGAGAGGGCCTGGCTGCATCGCTTATCTCCTCGGGCTGGCTGGGTGGGGAGGGACCCATGCAGGTGGTTTGCGTGTGGGATTCTGGCCAAGGGAGGCTGAACGAGAAGGAACAGGATTGAGCAGCTCTCAAACCCTGGACCGTAAGAGCATATTCCATAATCAGCAGATGAAGTGAGCCTAGTATGAAAGGAGCCGGAAGAACAGAGCTCTGGCCCCAGTCTGGCAGTTTGGACTCAGTCTGCTCATGGGGAGCAAGTTCCAGGAGGCTCCTTGTCTGATATGCTTGGAGGGGGGCCATCACGGTTGTTTACAAGCCTGGGCTGGGGACTGTGCAGGCACCTCTCTCTCTCCTGTCGTCTTCTTGACAGGTGGACAAGGAGGGTGGTGTTTATTTCTTATTTACTGATGAGGAAACCAAGGCTCAGGAGAGAGAGCAAAATAAGCTGCAGTTATGGAGCTGGGAAGTGGCGGACCCAGGATGGGAATAGAGGTGTTGCGTTTCAGTGTCCAGAGCACTTTCTTCCCTCACCGGCTCTAGTTTATATGTACATACCGTACACACTTCCTTTGACAGGTTTCAACGTTACCCAAATAGAGATATGTTTATAGTTCTGTGAATTTAACAAATCCAATTTTCATGAGCAAATGTCCCTGCCTCAATTGCTTTTGAACCGAGAAGGACGCATCCCTATGGTGCCTACATAGTGCAGTGTTGCGGAGCTGGCCCCTAAGCTGCGAGGACGGTCCTGTGTCATCACAGCGGGCGGAGAGGCACGGGTTCCTCGAGTGGGGTTCTTAGCACCTTCCCTCAAGGGGAAGCTGATCAGCATTCTTCTCTGACAGGCCAGAGACAAGAAGGAGCTTGCTTTCAGTGTTTGTCTCTTGTAGTTCCACCAAAAGGACTTAGGGACAGACAGTCCTCCGGCAAGCTACAGATGTGGCTGGTTGAGCCACTTTTTGGCCAAGGCTGAATCACATTACTCCTGTAGTAAAGCATCCGTGTTCCCCCCATTGTCTATGACGTAAGGTTCAAACTTCTTTTGGAATTCCAAGCCTCTGTAGTGGAGCTTGAGTCTCCCATTGAACCTGGTCTCCCAGGGATCTCCGTCTCAGGCCACCACAGAGCCAGCCTTCCAGGCTTGCCGAATGGCCTTTGCCGCTGCCTCCCTGTCAAGACACTAACTGCCCTTTGAAGGTCACCTGCTCCACTAGGTCTGCTTCCGCTTCCCCCTTGGTGGGCAGCCTTTGGTTAGTCCGCTGTGACCATTTGCTGACTCTGCTGGGCTGCCCAGCTCACATACCGATCCCTGTCTCACAGGACCTCACAGACTGCTGGGTGTGTCGTGGGTACTCAACGTTTGTTGACTTGAAGGGCTCGGGTTTTGTTTCTGCATGAGATGAATAAATCTCAGAGCATAATGCATTCATTGGAGACCGATTGGAAGAATCTTCCTTCATCCTCTTCCTCCTTTCCACCATGGGATCGAGTGAAACAGAGTATGGGGCTGGGAGTTGGAGAAACCAGTATGCTAGTTCTTTTTTTTTTTTTTTTTAAGATATTCATTCATTCATTTGAGAGAGAGAGAGCGCACAAGCAGGGGGAGCAGCAGCAGAGCAGGGAGCCCGATATGGGGTTCAATCCCAGGACCCTGGGATCAAGACCTGAGCTGAAGGCAGACCCCTAACCTACTGAGCCACCCAGGCGCCCCCAGGAAGCTAGTACTGATCTGCTCTCCAGCCTATATGACCTGGGCCAGAGCAGCCTCAGTTTCCCTAGCTATGAGAGGAGTGTGAGCTGACGACCCTCGATGCATGCTAAGCCAGGTGGACCCTAGTCTTTTGCATCTTGGTGTGCTTTTTCCACCCCAGTGGCTTCCTTGCTTCTGGTCTTGTAAGGTTCTGTGCGCCATAGAGCAGGACCCTTTTGTCCATTTCACTAGAAAGGCCCTAATTGCACACCCAGCATGGGCAGCAGCTTCGAGAGCCTCCACCTAACTGAACAGCATCCACTTCCCTGAGATCCCAGAGATCCCGCAATCTTAAATGTTCTTTGACTCTCCATTGGCATCTTGATGATTTTTCTCCTGTTACATAGGATGACCGGACAAGATTGATAATACCAATATTGTTTCTCAGTGCTTTCCTCCTCAGACATGCCACTGTTGTGAAGAATTGTCTTTGAATTTCCTGTGTATCACTCCCACGGTGGGTCCTGTTTTATTAGTATTTGACTTTATTTTATTAAAGATAACAGTGTAATTTGGAGTCAGTTTTTGAGGTTGAGGTGATTTAAGAGAAAACAAATCTTACCCACTTACTCTAATTCTGTGTCTATAATGTCTACGATATTTATGGCATTAATCTTGTAGGCAATGTATTGCATAGCAGAACAGCATGTTATATACAGGAATGGTGGCGCTTTGACTGAAGTATGTGTCCCGTGGTAGCTTTGTCCTCAGGCGTGTAACTAAATATACGCACCGATTCAACGACCAAGCGAGTACTCAGAAACCTCAGGCTTTGGCAGGAGGCCATGGGAGGTCAGTGAGGACATGCTACGCCATGTTCATGACGTACCTCTCATGCACCTCTTCTCTCTAATCCTACGTCGGCCACACTCTGGTGCTGCTCTTTAGTTCCTCCCCTGGGTCATTACAAAAGTCTCCTGTTTGACTTTCTGGTTGAACATAGCTAATCCATCTTGTACGTGCCCACCAGTCACATCTCCCAGTCCTGGTTACTGCCTAGTCATCCCCTCGCTCAAGGATCCTTCCTTGCTCCCTGTTGCCTGAGTGAGAAGACGACCCTCAGTCCCGGTGTCCAAGCCCCTCTCCACGTTACCTGATGAACTTGTCTGATACCTTCCTACCCCTCTGTCTGGTTCACTCATGTCTGCAGCCTGTTGCCGCTCCCCCACCTCTCACAAACTCATCCTTTCTTCAAGGCCTGCTCCTGGGACCAAGAACTCCCAGCTTTCAGGGATTTCTTCCTCTTCCAAACCTTGCAACTCTTAGTGTGGCCTAATGTATGGGTTACTTCTTGCTGTGTAACAGATGACTCCACAATTGAAAACAGAGAACATATATTGTCTCCCATAGTTTCTGAAGGTCAAGAATCCGAAAGTGGCTTAGGTGTGTGGTTGATTGTAGTCAGGCTGTCAGTCAGAACTGCAGCCATCTGAAGTTTTGGCTGTGGGGAGGATCCACTTCTGGGCTCACTCAAGAGACTCTTGGCAAGAGATCTCAGTCCTTCTCCACTTGGTCCTCACCGTAGGGCTGCTCAATGACATGGCAGCCGGCTTCTCCAAAGTGAGTGATGAGAGAGAGAGAAACAAAGATGAAGCTATATTGCCTTTTGTAACCTAATCTTGGAAGTAAAAACCATTACATCTGTTGGGCACACTGACCAACCTTGGTACACTGTGGAAGATGACCACTCAGAAATAGGACTGACAGAAAGTGAGGTCATTGGTGGCCATGTTGGAGGTTGGCCACTGCACCTGCCTTATCTTTCTGGATGTTTATATTGTTTTTCCAGCTAGCCTGGGGACTGTTAGAGATCAGAGACTGGTCTCATTCACTGTTGTTGCTTCCATACTTCAAAGTGCTTTTCATGGAAGTGCATATTTTGTCTTCACAATAACCTATTGGACTTTTAAAAAAAACTAATTAATTAAAACAGACGCAAGATATGAAGGCCCAAAGGGATTAATCTAAGTCAATCAGCTACTGTATGACAGTTTGTGAATTCACTTCTGGGTCTTTCTGATCAAAAACTTAATGGTTTTTGCATTTTACAAATGATTTACTGATTTTGACTCCTGTAAACTATTGGCTGCAACCTGCTTCCTGTCTATCAGCTTTGGTGATAATTAGGAGGAACAACTTGGTGGCACCCAACGATGCGGGGAAGTATTTGTATAAAGCAATTCTAAGACAGGAAGAGTTTCTAAGAAGTTGTCCTAATCAACTGAAACCTCATCTTCTGGGCTTTCATTTATTCAGCAGCTGTTTAATCAAAGCCCCTGATTTATCTGAGGGTTCTACTGAGCAGGGGAACTTAAGAGGCCCATACAAGTGCCATGTTTCAACAGGTTTTTCACCCTCGGTCCCCGGGGGAGGTCTCACCTGGTACCTTCCACCACAAGGCACTGCCTACCACAAAACCTTGCTCATCTGCTTCAAACAGAATGAGAACAGACTCTGGGTTTTCTAGGTTTGGTGGGATGGAGCCATATTTTAAGTTGAAGTATCTCCTGAAAAATTGTCCTAGATACTGTGACTCCATTCACAGGGAGGTCGGTGTGATGGTGGCATGGGGGAAGGGAAGAAAAGAAAAGAAAAAAGGGAAAAAAGAAAAGGAAAGTCCTTGCTCTACCCTCGAACACAAAGTTCTGGTGGTTGAATTAAAGGAGCTTTGATTTTCATTTTGAACAAAACTCTGGCCCCCAGAGTTGACTTTCAAAGTGTGGAATGAGTACAAGTGTTTCTAATTTCAGTCATTCTTCCTTTATTCTCTGCAGAAAGGGGAACACGGCAGGTGGCTTTCAAAAACTTGAACCCCCGGAGTTTTTGTGTCCCTCTCATGGTCATCTTTTATGTCCGCAGGGGGCATTTAGACTTATTCTAGTAATGCTCCTTTGGATTTTTGACTTATTGGCTAAAGATATTTTTTTTTTCTTTTAATGTTCCTGATTTAGGTATGTCCTTCACCCCTTAGGTCTGGAAAAGTTCTCAGTATTGTGTTTCAAGCTCTTTTCTTATCTCTGCGTAGGTGTGCTTTTCGTTTTTTATTTTCTCCCCCCCCCCACCCCGTCACGGCCATGGGGTGGTTTAAATGTTACATGTCTCACCACACTGACTTTTCCCAAAACTGTAGAATTTCTGGGATCTCTTTAAAGAGTCTGAAAACACTGGGGAGGAGGGGAGGATGAGAAAGGGATTTGAAAGAGAATTGGGAATGAGCTTTCTCAGATAGTGTCATACTCCTAGGTGGTTATGAGTTGTTTTCTGCGTAGATTGACATTCTCTTGAGCTGAGTACTCAGGAGTCAAATTCTTTTCTCTGGAGCTCTGAGAAAGTGCCCGTTCTGATGACAGTAGAATTCTGTCTCACTATTTTGTTTTTAGTCTGCGCGTATCTATATCTATATGCAAATAATATTTAAATATTTATGTGGAGACAAACCCTCAAGCGCAAAGTATTTCCAGAAATGCCCATATGTATTTGCAGTTCCTTCTCACTCTCAACCCCGATATAAATGGGCATTTAAAAATTCAGGGGAGCAACTATAAATCCTTGAGAGAAGTTACCTGGTCAGGTCGCTTTGGTCAGTTGAGGTACATCTTACAAGGCCTACCCAGACACAATTCCTAGGAATGCCACAGGTAAGACATGTCCACTAGAAAGAAAACGCAGTTAGGACCAGGAAGATGAGTGTCCCTTTTAGTAGGATTTCCTTAGCACCCAAGGGGCTGCTTTGCCCCTAGAAGGAAAGTACACAAATCCGGAAGGTAGATGCAAAAGGAATGAAGATGACCTGGTGTGTTTGGCCCCGGTCCCTTCTGATATGTATACCCTTATGTATAATAAACATGCCAGCAATCATAATTATGAGTATGTAAAGAGCTTAGCTATTTGTCCGGCACTGTCATGGGTCTTACCTTCTCTGGCTTCACAGAATCCCTGCCCCCAACTCCACTCCCTCACCACTGTGAAGCAGGAAGTCCTGCTTACTTCGTAAAGAGAGACAGAGGTAGTTACCCAGTGGCTAAATGATGTACGTAGCTCAAACTGGGAAAGTAGAATTTCAAACCCAGGCCTTTTTTATGCCTCAAGAACCCAAGGCTTTTTGACTTCCAATTTAGTACACTCACCTGCCTCTGTCCTTACCTAACTGTGCATTCACTAGCTTGACTTCATAAACGGAGAATAATGTATTTTCGGTTCTGTTACTGCTTCTTTCTTCCACCTCTGCTCCCATATTTCACGAGGTCAAGAGCACAGATGCTTTTGTATCTCTAGTTTCTATTCCATTCTCAGAATATGACAGGCATTGACAGACATTGGAAGTCATGGTAGTTTAAAATATGTCCTCAAATTCTTTGACAGTCCCTTCAAAAGATGGAGCCTGTTCTCTTGGAATGTGGGTTGGTCTTAGTGACCCATTTCTAACAAGTAGAAAAAAGTGAAAACGGCAGTGAGTGTCTTTAGAGATTAGATCATAAAAGGCACTGTGGCTTCCTCCTTGCTCTCTCTGCTGGATCGCTCACTCTGTGGAAAGTTAGCTGCCATGGCATGAGGACACTTAGGAGGTCCTATGTAGAGGCCCATGTGGTGAGAAACTGAGGCCCCTGGTCAACAATTTGGAAATAGATTATTTAGCCCCAATCAGGCCTTCAGTTAATTACTTAACAGCAGCCTCACAAAGGACCCTGGGTTAGAAATAGCCAGCCCTACCATGCCTAAAGTCCCACCTTACAGAAACTGGAAGGTAAGAAATGCTTGGTTTAAGGTTTGGGTGTTCTGTTATATAACAATGCACGAACTAATATAGAGATGAATGGACACTCACCCAAAGAGCTCCAGGCTTATGATATTTCTGGTCGTTAATGTTAGTGACTCAATGATAAAAACTGTGATTTATAGACACCAGCTATTTCTCTGTTGTTTTCTTTCAACTCTGAAAAAATGTGCAGCAGTTTCGAGGGCTTCCCAAGTTATATAATCACCTGGGGATCATTTAAAAACCCACAATCTAACTCAATGAAATAGAACATCCTAAGGATGGGGTTTGGGAATTTATATATTTTTTTAATGTTTTTATATTATGTTAGTCACCGTACCGTACATCCCCGGTTTCCGATGTAAAGTTCGATGATTCATTAGTTGCATATAACACCCAGTGCACCAGGCAATACGTGCCCTCCTTACCTACCCGTCATCAGTCTATCCCATTCCCTCCCCTCTGAGGCCCTCAGTTTGTTTCTCAGAGTCCATAGTCTCTCATGCTTCATTCCCCCTTCTGATTACCCCCTTCTTTATCCCTTTCTTCCCCTACCGATCATCCTAGTTCTTATGTTCCATAGATGAAAGAAACCACATGATAATTGTTTCTCTGCTTGACTTATTTCACTTAGCATTATCTCCTCCAGTGCCGTCCATGTTGCAGCAAATGTTGAGAATTCGTTGGGAATTTATATTTTTAAAAAATGGAGATGATTCAGATGCAGACAGCCTCTGCTTGTCCAAGGAGTATCATTTGGGAACCACTGGACGGGAATGCTTTTTCCTTATTTCAATTCTGATCATCAAGGTTTGCTATGGATAATTGCGTCCCGTTCTCTTGGAGGGCCTCATCTTGAAGTCTTCCGTGGTAGGGGAGCATGTCTTGGAATGAAGAACCATTGTCAGATCTGCATGTTGGTTCCCCCCTCAAGCTCCAGCTTGTGCTTGGCATGGAGCCCATGTCAGACTGGGGTTGAGGGACTGCCTGTCCAGGTACCGCTTGGGACCCAGAGCAGAGAACAGAGACAGGTTCCAGTGTAAATGTTGAGTCTAATGCCTGGGATTAGTCTCAAAATCAGGCATGTTTATGTTTGAGCATCTCCTCACGTACACAGACTTCAGAAGCTTCCTTTGAGAAAGGAAGGAGCACAGAGGAGAATCAGAAGCTATGGTGAGCTCTCTAGGGGAAACTCGTTGGCCTTCTAAAACGGAGGAAGAAGTCCTAATCCCATAGTCTGGTCACTAGATGCTGACAGAGTTCTGGCACAAACGGGGCATATTCTGAAGGCGTGTCTTTTCTTCCATGAAATATTATAATCCTAATATAAAATTGGTTCTCCATCCAACATGGATGCCCCTGGGTCCAGGAGCTGTAGGGGAGCGTAGGGCTCTGCCCTGTGATGTACAGGCCTTTGCCACAACGGTGGAGGTGAAGCTCGGCCTGCATGTCCCTACAGACGATAGCTGAGGAGAAACAATGCAGACAGCATCTAGTATATGAAAATGTAAATTTTGGTCAAGATCCTAAATATGACTCCGGGCCTCAAAAAAACAAACAAAAGAAACAAGTACAGTTAGTTCTTCAGACATTATTACTGTGCCCTGGGTATAGTTTCTGGGATGTATACCACCTGATGTCTATGCCAAGTGTCAGGGTTTGTCGTCTGATCTGCGTTTTTCAAAGGGAGGAAGTCTGGTGACTGAATGTACCTATTTCCCCCATGAGCGGTGATCGAAAATCTCTCCTGGTACTAAGTCAGGGTGCGGCCTTGGAAAAGTCCTTTCCTGCTTTACAACTCAAGTCTTATCATTGGAGAAGGGAGAGATGTAGACAGATGGTCCAAGTTCTCATCTAAAGAGGTGAGTCAGTTCAGCATTGTAGTTGACTAGGGCAGCTCTGACAAAACATCGGAGACTGGGTGACTTAAACAACAGATTTATTTTCTCTCGTTCCTGGAGGCTGGAAATCCAAGATCAAGGTGTCAGCAGGTTTAATTTCTCCTGAGACCTCGCTCCCTGTCTTGCAGATGACTTCCTTCGCACTGTATCCTTGCATGGCCTTTACTCTGTGTCCATGGGTTCTCTGTGTCTCTTTGTGTGTCGAATTTCCACCTCCTACAAGGACACCAGTCAAATTGGATTAGGGCCCACCCTAATGGCCTCATTTTAATTTAATTTCTTTAAAGCCTCCATCTTTAAATACAGTCACATTTGGAGATATTGGGGGTGAAAACTTCAAGATAATGAATTGGGGGGAATACAGTTAAGCCCGTAACAAGCATCCAGATTACCTTCACAATTCTTAGAGTTCCACTGTGATGCGCTGGCCGGGGGTAGGTGTGGGGCCCGCTTGGGTATGTCTAGCAGAAGTAGAAACAGAGTAAACCCCCTTAAGCATCTGGTCCTTTCCCTGCTTTTCCAGAAACAAATTCTGAGATTATCTCTGTAAGTCAAAAGTGTCAGAGTTAGGGGTGCCTGGGTAGCGCAGTCCTTAAGCGTCTGCCTTTGGCTCAGGGCGTGATCCCGGCGTTCCGGGATCGAGTCCCACATCGGGCTCCTCCGCTGGGAGCCTGCTTCTTCCTCTCCCACTCCCCCTGCTGTGTTCCCTCTCTCGCTGGCTGTCTCTCTGTCACATAAATAAATAAAATCTTTAAAAAAAAAAAAAGCGTCAGAGTTAAAGTCACAGAATGCTAGCAGTAAAGGGGACCTACAAGTAATGCCTCTATTTAACGTTAGAGCAAGTGAAGGGCTAGAGTGGGATGGCACTACGTTTTTAATTAGGTCTCTTGATTTATAATTCAATTACATCTGCTCAAAGACAAATCAGAGTACATAACCGTGGTTTCTGAGCTCAGTGTTGCTTCACTCCAGTACGTCTGAGGCACCCCAGCTTAGGAGCGGTATGACTCCAAGGAGGGGAGGATATAATGGAACTTCACTGGGATGTGCTAAGAACATTCCCAAAATAGTGACATTCTGTAATCAAAAGCCTTTTGTCCAGGAGAGGGCTTTATTTGACACTTTCTTCTTGGTCTCCCGAGCGGGGCAGGTCTCTCACCATGAGATACAGGATCAAGGGTAGTAAATCCATAAATTGGCAGTCTTGTTATATTTAAACAGGTGAAGAACTGTGAGAAACAATAATAGAAGTGATCCACTGAATTTTAGTTTAATTTCGGGGTTAGGACTGGGAACGATTTTTGATGTCAAATACTTTTAGAAACCAACAGTCTGTTGAAGTGTTTGAAGAAATTGTATCAAATCGTTATGGCTTCTGGAATCCTTAAGTGGCTTGGGAATCAGAGATGTGACTGGGCACTTTCTCTGGGTTAAGTGGAATAAAATTTGCAAATACTGTTATATACTTTTAAGAAATTTTTTTTAAAGATCATGGGTAAATCAAATAAGAATAATCCTGTCAAATATCCATACCTGTGATTGAAAACAATTGTTTACGTAATTCAACAGACATTTCCATTTGTCCTGTGAAAGAAATTCCGTGAGCATCGCATTGGTGGTCCCTGTGTGTCTTACTCCCATGATTAAATAATGTATCCCTGTTAACCTACTGAAAGAAAGGCTGGCAGCTTTTCCCGGAGTCTGAAACAGGGACATCTGTGTTTAAGCATCAGCTACCTATTATTTATAAAGTGAATCATCTGAATGCAAAAATAGAGATATCTTTTAGTATTGTTCAAGAGTGATTTGCCACTTTTCTTGTATATCTGCTGTGTCTGAGACACAATATTTGCACCACAGACCCACTCCCTGTTTTCAGAGGGTTCCAAAATGACTTATTCGTTCCACAAGTACTTAGCGAGGCTTCCTGCCCTGGGCACTAGCGACCTAGCAGCAAACAACTGCACAAAGGCCCGCTCTTGCTCTCAGAGAGTTTTTATTTTAGGAAGAAAGGCCTCCGGAAGATCATTTCACTCTTCAAAGTAAATCTGCAGGTCGGGTTAAATTTCCCAAAAGAAGGGAACATAATTCTAGGAGCCACAGGAGCAGGTCACCAAGGAGCCTGCCCCCAGCTGGAAGGCTTCTCTGGGAACCTTATTCTGGGGTGAGAAATGGTGGGGGAGGGGGAGGCTCAGCCGGGAGACCTGAGCGATAGGGTCACACAGGGAGTAGGACGCATGCAAGGAGGAGGCAGAATGGAAAACCACAGGCTCGGAAGGAGAGAATTTGGATATTTGTACGTCTTCTTCCTTTTTCCGGTGTGACTTTGGGAAAAATCACTTCACTTCTTTGGGCCTCATGTCCTTATTTGCAGGAATCAGAGAATCTGAGGGACCTCAGAGTCCCTGAACTAGATTCTCTTATTTTTGCAAATTGCCTGAGCACCTACTGTGTACCAGTAACCTGATTGGTCCCGTCATTCAAAGGTAAAGTGAACTGGGACCATTGACCTCAAGCCGCTCGGTCCAGCCTCAGAGACAAACAGATGAGGCAACCAGTTGTGGTGCTGTGGTGTGTGTGTCACGGGAAGACAGGTGACAGTGGGATGAGCCCTGGTGGGCGGAGCATGGCAGCCTGAAGGACTTCACAGAGGAAAAAGACCTTTCCCCAGAAAACAGGGCGAAGTCAGCCTGGGCAGCCAGCATGGTATGAAACAATTCATGAAGGTTGGCAATATTCACTGGGACAGTACTGAGTAACGCTACTCTGTTACTCTAAAGTATTGATAACATAGGCATGTCCTTTTGGGATTCTGCAGGTACCCCAATTTCCAAGGATGATTATGGAAATCCTTGCTCCTAATCTCCTTGCTGCAGGACGCTGGGAAGAGTGGGAACGGTTCCCGTGCTCTGGCTTGGTTTCCCATCTGTCAGAAAATGCCCTTTACGCAGCAGGGTTCTAGCCGCTTAATTATCGTTTGTGGGATATTTGAAAGTTCAGGTCAAGGATGAATTTCTGTTGCAGAACTGAAGCACACAGTAAGATGTTTAAAAATGAAGTGCAGGGGGTGTTTTGTTTTGTTTGGGGGGGGTTGGTTTTTGTTACATTTTGTTTTTGTAGGGAAGGATCTTACTGGCTTTTCTGTGCTCCTATCATTGGGTCAGATTGTCAAAATATTCTGTTATCCACCAGAGAAAGACAAGAGCTTTTTAAGAGGTGCTCCAAAATTATTTTCTGTTTATTCTCTTAAGTATTTGGCTTGAATAGGAAATAGAGTCTCCTTGCCAAGATACAGTTAGCGTTCCTGCGGTGTGTTAAAAGCTGGCCAAGGGATTGGCATGAGAGGAGAAAGCCCACGCAACTTGAAGTGTTGCTGGAAACTGGGTTGTGGTCGCTTAGTCTAAATGTGATGAGAAACAGAACAAAACAAAACTAACAGGATTGATTGTAAAATGTGTTCCCTTTCCTACCTTCCAGAAGGACCTGAGTATACACATGACCATTAAAATACAGGACAATGCTGAGGCCTCACAAGAAGTTTTGTCTAGCAGCAACTGGATTTTTGTTTGCTTTTTTTTTTTTTTTTTTTTTTTTTGGGATCAAGGTATAGAACTATTGTTAGTGTTTCTCTTGTTTGGGGGCGTGAATTTTAGGTGAAAGATTCCTGGCAGTCTAAGCAAAAAAGGGAAAAATGGTTGCCTAGCAACTTGCATTGACCGATAAAAAAGAAACCAGGTTAGCCTGTCAGGAGATCTATTCTTTAATATAGTTATTATGCTGATTTTTATACTGTAAACATTGAATCATAGAAGTTTCCATAGCTTCTGTAAGTTGTCCAGCCAATGGCATACTCTCCTTGGTGAGACAGCTTTTTTACATGGACCTTCGGTAAAATCCTATACTGGGTTGAAGGCATTTCTTATACGGGGACATGTACAATTTGCTACAAGGGACAAGTATCAGTAAGTGGATGGTTATCACCCTGTTTCGATCCGTGTTTGAAAACCTGTGTGTTCACAAGAACGGCCTGGGGCCCTTGTTAAAATGTGGATCCAATGCCTGCTCCAGATTGGCTGACTCAAAGTCTCTAGCAAGGGGCCCGGGTGTATATTTAACAAATGCACCAGGTGATTTCTTACGCTCGAGCAAGTTTAGGGAGCACTGCCACAAATGGTTTTCCTTGACTGTTTTTCCCTCGCAGTTGAGCATCAATGGTGATAGGAGCCTGAGGCGAGAGAGGTGACGAAGCCCAGCAGAGCCAGTTTAATTAGCTCGTCTGGAGCCATAATGTCATTTCCCTTCCTTGAGCCTGGGCACTTCAGGATGCTGCCCGTCGGCCACTCCAGGTGTCTTCTCATCTGTAATGCCGCTGATCCTTAGAACATCTCCGTGTGGTGGGCAGAACAAGTATAACACCGTGTTTCATCCATTTTACATCTCAGAAATTTGTATGCATTTTAGAATTGATGATGTAGGAATTTGGTGACCCCCCCTTTTTTGGGGGGGTCTTAGTGATTTATAAAATAATAGTGCATCTTTCCAGTCAAAGGTACTGGAGATCTGATAAGCTGTAGTTGCTCCTTTTCCAGACGAGGCACCTGAGACACCACGAAGGTGGTGTGACCGTGGAGATCCGCCACCAGTTGGGGGAGCCCAGTCTCAGACCCAGCACTCTGTCCTCGCGGTAGTTACTAATAGCTGAGTAAACCAGTTATCCCAAGACGTGGTGGCTTAAAACAGCATTGAACATTTATTATCTTCTACGGTTTCTCAGAGCCAGGCATTTAGGATTGGTTTAGCTGGGGTCTTCTGTCTTGAGGCCACTCATGAAGTGGCAGGTATGCTGTTGGTTGTACATTCACCTGCCAGCTTGACTGGGGCCGGAGGTTCCACGTACAGGTGGGCTCACTCGTGTGGTTGGTCGGTTGGTGCCGATGTTGGAGGGAGGCCTCAGTGCATCGCCATGTGGGCCTCTCCACAAGTTCTTCAGAGTCCCCACAGCGTAGTGACCAGCTTCCCCCAGAGCAGGTGAGCCAAGGGACCAAGGCAGGAAAATGTTCAATGCCTTTTATGACCTCGCTTCAGAAGTTTCGTGCTGTCAATGCTGCCACGTTCAGTTTGCCCCACAGACCCGACTCTGTTTGAGGGACCACACGAGGGTATGGATATCAGAAAGGGAGGCTTCTTGGGGGCTGGCTGTTTCCTTCACACCACACTGCTTTTCCAATATCTTGCTGTCCCGATCAGCTTGGCCCTCTCATATTCTTAGGTCAGGTTCTCAAATGGAATGAATGAAAACTCTTTGGGATTTATGTCCCATTCTGGCACTTCTGAAATTTTAATGTGCCTACAAATTCCTCTTGTTAAAACACAGACTCTGATCCAGTAGGTTTCAAGGCAGCCTGAGACTCTGCGTCCTGGCCGGCTCTCCTATAATGCCCTTGCGCCTGGCTCTCCTTTCATTTTGTGTGACAGGCAGATGGTTTGGGGAGAAGGAACTAGGGGAACCAGCCTATTTTGCCAGGTTGGTGGAGGGAGGGAGAGGTACGAAGCCGATAAGAGCCCCTGCAATATTAGGGACGCAGCTCGGTGCAGCTTTGAGCCTCTTCACGGTGAAGGTCAGGTTTCAGACAGCAACAGCTGGGTGCTCAAAATGGCGAGGTAATTAGCTTGGGGGGGGGATTGGGGGTGGGATGGAACACAAACAGTGCTTAAAATGAAACGTGCCAATGCATTATTCAGAGCTCAGATGCCCATCGGTGTATTCCTCATCCTCCTTTCTCGACTCTCCCCTCTCCCTCTCATGCACACACATGAGCACTCAGGAAACCTCTAGACCCACACTATATTTCCCTGAATAAACTGAAAATCAGAGCTGAAATCCCTTAAGATCTAGAATGCTGTTCCTGGCACTCTGCCTTTCTTCTTGCCCATGGCAAACCTTCCGCCCTCTGTCTTTCTATACATCCGTTAAGAGGAGCATACTAGACTGTAAGCTCGGCAAGGGAGGGGCTGTGTCTTTTTGGTTCACCTCTCTCTATGTCATACCACGCACATATGCATACATTAGAAATGGATGGAGGAGTGAATAAACCATCCTAACATGTAAGGGGGACCTTGAAACTTGTGATGGAACATGGGAACCTCTGTCTTCACGTATCTAGTGGTCGCTGGAGACCTTGGGAAGGGGGTCAAGTTTATCACCTACCACTTCCTTATCAGCCATGCCAGTCTATTACTGTAGGAGCTGAAAATTGCTTTTTACTGAGTACTTACTATGTGCCAAGCACATACACCATTAATCCTCCAACGACTGAGAGGAAGGTAATTATCATACCCAGTTTGCAAAGAGGAAACCAAGCCTGTGAGATTTCCTCATACAGTTAGTAGGTGGCAGTTGTGGAGTCTTGTCACCAGATGATGGTGGTTTCAGCCTAAAGCTGTTGCTTGATGCCCATCGTTGCAGAGTAAGATGTCCAGAGAAGACAACAGAATGGCAGACTTTCGAAGCTGGAAGGGCTGTTGACATTGAGCTCCTGTCTTATTCCTCATCTGCACTTGGTGCTGTGGGGGTATGAGATGCAAGAGTCCACACGTTAATGGGATGTGGATAGACATCGCAGTCATTATCTGAGGCTGCTCATTAAATGCCAACCAGTGCATACGTGGCTGGTGGGAATGCCACATGGTACAGCCACTTTGGGAGACAGTGTGACACTTTGTAAGAAAGTTAAACACATCCATTTAACAAATGGCACAGCTATCACACTCCTGAGTATTTATGTGAGAGGAATGGAACGTGTGCCCACATGGAGACCTGTACACAGATGTTTGCAACACTTTTATTCATATTAGCAAAAAACTGGAAACAACCCAAGTGGGTGTCAGCTGCTGAGTGGATAAGCAAAGTGTCATATCCATGCAACGGATGGCAATAAGAAGGAGCAAGCTATTGATTTGATGATATGGATGAATCTTAGAAGTGTCACACTAAGTGAGAGAAGCCAGCCAGGAAAGGCTACATCCTTTGTCATTTATGTGCGGGTCAGGAAATGGCAAAACTATAGGGACAGAAATCAGGTCAGAAACGCCTGGGGCCTGGGAAGGGGATTGACTGCAAAGGGGCATGAGGAAATGTGTGTGTGTGTGTGGGGGGGGGGGTGATGGAAATGTTTTGTGTCTTAATTGTGGCTCTAGTTATAAAACTGTAAACCTTTGTCAAACTGTATCAAGGGGATGAATTTTATTGTCTATAAGTTATACCTCAGTAAACATAACTTTAAAAAATATATCAGCCCGTCCACACCCACCATTTTCTGGATGGGAACACTTAGCTCACATGACTTGCTACAGCAGACGGTAGTTGGGAATAGAGGTTTCTCGGCCCCAGCCCTGAGGCCAAAGTGAGCTGGATCCTTGGCCTCCTATCTGAGGCCACAGCACGTTCTAGGCAGTCCGGGGGTGCTGACCCCAGAGTTCAGTGCAGCACTGAGGGTGACTTTTAAAAACTCACTCTCTACTGTGCTGCTCACCTGAAATTTGGCTGGAGGGCTCCTAATTAGGGAGGAAAAAAAAGTTAATTTGTATTTAGCCAGAATCCAAGAATATGTAACTCCAATAATAAACCTCTATGTACATATTCCATTCCACCTTTTTGGGAAAGCTGGGAAAATGGCAAAACAGGATACTGATGTCTTTGGAATCATGCCTTAGGACATCACAACCCAGTTGGTCCAGAAAGAACAAAATATCCTGGAGATTTACACCAACATCTTATTGCAGAAAGCAGGTGTGATTTGGAGTGAGGCCAGTCCCGATTTTAGTTCCTAAATCTTTTCCTTTCTAACGTCATGTCCTTAGGTAGCCACTTAACTTCTCTGCAAGATAGTGACCATAATTCCTAGCTCACAGGGTTTTTATGAAGTGTAAATCAGAGATTGGGAAATAGAATTCCAAGCCTGGATGTGATAGACTTCTCTAGTACATTCATCATCGGGCCATGTGCTTTACATACATTATCTGAAACCTTAACAGCCACGATCCCCATCGTGGAGATGATGAGGCGACGGTAGATAATCTGCCAGCCATTAGACCACCTGGCCAGAACCACTGGGCCGTGTGAAGATCGCTGTGAATGATGGTGGATCTGAATTAAGACCTGTTTATAAAATAATCGGATAGGGAGATTGGGAAGAAGTGAAATTCTGCTTCTTAGTTTGAAAGAAGGCATTATTATTATTATTATTATTATTATTATTGTTATTATTATTTGCTTTTTAAGAAAGAATAGGAAAACAATTGAAGCCAGAATGAGGGCCCTGAGTATCAACTCCCAGGTGAAGAGAAGCTGTCTTCCGTGGTCTCATCTTCACTTAGCTTCCTCTCTTTGTCCAGGAAAAATACCCCAGCAACCCAAGAGACCATGTGCTATTTAGGGCCCAGCTAAAACCAGAGATTCAAGGAGACTTTTTCCATCTATCCCTCAGCAGCATGACCCTCTGTAGATGTTCTCGAGACTTACAAACCCCTGCCTGCCCTCTGAGATTCAGAGGCTGGCTTAAGACTAACTCAATTGGGTTGATTTTATTAAACTTGTTTGTTTTTCTTCTTTGATAGCTGGAATAACATACCAAGTGAGTTTTCCATCTTCGTTCAAAAATCTTTCTCCGTCTGTCACACAGCCAGTGTCAGCCTGGAATTATAAAACACCAACAAGTTTTAATAACCTAAGACAACTAGGAAAATACCAACTGTCAAACTTACCAAAGACCATGGAACTGGATGTTTAAATTCCTCCATTATGTGCTTCATTTGCCTGGACTCAGTTTTCCTTTTCTTTCTTTCTTTTTCTTTTTTTTAAGATTTTATTTATTTGAGAGAGAAAGTGCGCGCATGCAAGCAAGCGGAGAGGCAGGCAGAGGGAGAGGGAGAAGCAGGCTCCACACTGAGCTGAGAGCCCAACATGGGGCTCGATCCCAGGACCCTGGGAACATGACCAGAGCCTAAGACAGATCACTTAACCAACTGAGCCACCCAAGCACCCCTCAGTTTTCCTTTTCTAACCATTGTCTCCCAGTATGATGTGGCCAGTTAAATGTATAGATCCTAGTGCATCCTATCAAGAATGGTGTACTGTTTTCGTGTCATGGATATTATACACAAAGGGCATGAAATTGAGCTGAAAGTAAGCATACTAGGTTCCAATAGGTAGAGAATATGATCAGTGTTAAATCTGTATGTGAGGTGAAAAGCCCAGGATATTTTGGGTACCGTAGATTTCTCTACTACCCAGGGCAGAATTGTCTTCTTAAACGGTTAGGAGCCTGAGGACCAGAAAAGCTATTGTCAAGGCTGGTGGTCAAAGTGGGAGACTATAAAGACAGAATCCCAACACCAGCCCAGAGCTGTTTCCACTAGCCCACACCACATTCCTTTTGTGTTGGTTATTTAATAAATTCATTTTACAACCCGTAGAGCACAGTAGGAAACAATGCAATTACTGAACCATAGGAACACAGCTGCCAACATCTTGTTGATTCAGAATTGTCCAAACACTTCCATGTGGGGGCGGGATTGATGCAATTTGCTGGTTCAACAGTTGACATTGATAAATTGGAGTTTCATTTCCTCAGCCTTCTGTTGGAGGTGCTAATGAGCATTGAAAGGCCAGAGAAACACAGGAGGGAGACAAGGGAGAATCTTGCCTGATCTACAGACTAAGTAATCGAGCCTGCATGATGTAGACTTGACCCCGCTAGGTAATGGGCGGACTCACTGAATGCACCAATAAAGGCCAAATAAAATTAGCGCTGTGAAAAATTTTTTATTATTTAAGTTCCACTTGCAGATTGTGTGGGCTGATATCCTCATTTATTAGAGAGAATGTTTGCTTTTCCTAATATTCTTTTGCATGCTTCCTGAAATATCCTTTTCTATTCCATGGGGCACTATGCCAAAATTCCTTGGCTTCTGGAAAATGAGGGGGTTGGACCAGATGATCTCTGAGGTCCCTTCCACGCTCCATTTTTTTACTTCCTTGGCAAGAGAATTTGCCCGAAATGAATTGCATTCCCCAACACACACATTTATCCAGGCCTCTGTTTTCCCATTCATTTTCTTCTTCATTCAAAAAGCAATTGGGATGCTTCCGATGTGCCAGTTACTGTGCAAGGAACTAGTAATAAAGTGGGAAGTGGGCCAGGGCACCACTAGGCCCCTTCTTGCATGAGTTTATATTGTTAACAGGGAGACAAGTAACTAAGTAGAGCAGGTCAGAGACATGCTGGGGTTACACACAGCAGTATCCAAGCACACAGGAGGGTCCCTAAGCTGAACATCTTCACAGAAACTCTTCGGAGCATGTAATATTTTAAGTTGCCCCTTGAAATAAGAAGGTGAAGATTGGGAGGAAGAAGTGTTTGGATGGACTTTCTTCTGTGTGCCTCCCAGGACTTTCTGAGCATCTTTTCTGTATGTGCTTAGAAGGGGATTATGAGAATGTCCTTAAAACACAGGCACGGCTTGATGTGGGAACACAAAGTAGAAAAAGGAATGATTTTTGGAGAAGGGATGGCCAAAGTTAACAAAGTGCTGATGCTTTAAAAAGGTTAAACATTGTAAATAACAGCCTTAAAAACATTTATCTTATAATTCCCTCCTTAAATGTAGTCCGTGTACTACAATTAAATTCGATCACATCTTTAGGAACCTCAGCTATTTGAATCAAATTGTTAGAGTTGAAAATCCTTTATATGTTGTCTCTTCTCGTTTTATACACAAGGCAATTAAGGGACAAAAGAGTTCATCGTGTTTTCCCCCCAGAATTCGGCTAGTTTAATAGCAGAAGTAGCTCTAGAAGTCACCCCACATAGCCAAGCCCCCTTCTTTTTTCAAAGGCTAACTCAAGATACTACGTCTTCTGGAAGGCTTTCTCCCATACGCTGCTCTTTCCCACTTTGCTAACAAACTCCACTTGTAAACTTTCCCTCATAGTTTTTGCCAAGTTATTTGAAGTCTAATTACACCTCCTGGCATTCGTTAGTAATTTCTTTTTTCTTCTTTAATCCAACAAATGTCCACTGAACTTGAACACCGAGGGCCCTAGGTACCCTGTACCTGCAGTCTGAGGGAAGATGGGTGACGTGGTTTCGTAGGATGAACTCTTAAGTACTTCCTTTGGGATTTAAGTCCATCAGTGATCTGACCCAGTTCTTACTGTCCAAGATTCTCTTGATGAAGCTGGGTGTATTGCCAACACAAGACATTGCTCCTTGTACTCCCAGAGTTCCCACAGAAACAAATTTGTACTAAACATGTGTCAGCATAGAGAGGAGGGACAATGATTTTGTCTTTTTTGCACCAAAGATCAGTAGGCTGTCTGTGGGATACCCTTCTAGTAGAAAAATTTGTTATTATTTCTATGGTTTTTATATTTTCTCATCCTCTTACCCTGTTAATTTATTCAAAACCAGAAACCAATTTGAATCAAATGGGTTGGCATGAGTCCTGGACTTTCAAAATTAACCTTTTACATATATGAATCTGTATCATCTTGAAGTCCAAGCCAGCCATGAATAATCTTTTTCCTTCCCTTCAGCTCTTAGTCAGAAGAGTACATTCATCTTGGAGAAATGCATTTTGTTAAGCTGGGAGTAGATGGAGTTAGGCATTCTCCAGCTGTAAGTCATTTTAGAGATTATCAGACATTTATTTACTCAATGTTTTTAAAGCCAATTGGATCCATTTTTTTTTGGTATGGCATTAATTAATATTAAAGCTGTTCTAAGCAGAATTTCTTTGCAGGTAATCTTGATTTTCTTCATTTTAAATGTGCTTGGTTAAGGCCACTTATAAATAAACCAGAGCTCAGAATATTCAGTGTGAAAATAATATGCATAAAAATGCAGATTTAACTTTGAACAACTACTCTACTAGCTTATAAATGTGTCAAAAATCTATCATATTATCATATTCTATCATCTCTGTTTAGTAGAAACTATAGAAGTCGAATGTCAGCTGATTGTTGGTGCTAGTATGTTGGTCAGGCTATCCTGTAAAGGAATATTTGTACACTTATAGCCCATTTCACCACCTCTGTGTGGTAGTACCTGACTCTTAAACCAGGATGTCAGAGCATGAGTTGAAGAATTCGGAAACCTTGATCTAGTCATGACTCTGACACTCACTAGCTTTGTGAGTTTCCTCTACTCGTGGTGCATCTTGAGCAATCACTTCTCATGAATGCCAAATGGAGTGGTTAGGGGCGCCTGGGTGGCTCAGTCATTAAGCGTCTGCCTTCGGCTCAGGGCGTGATCCTGGAGTCCTGGGATCAAGTCCCACATCTGGCTCCTCTGCTGGGAGCCTGCTTCTTCCTCTCCCACTCCCTCTGCTTGTGTTCCCTCTCTCACTGGCTATCTCTCTGTCAAATAAATAAAATAAAATAATCTTCATTAAAAAAAAAAAGAAAAAACAAAAAAAACAAATGGAGTGCTTAGACTAGAATGCACTTTTGAGATAGATGAATGTGAGTGATGGAATGTTTCCATTATGCACACAAAGAAGGAAAAGCCCTGAAAGATAACTGGAGAGTCACCAGCTCAATCGGAATGGCCAGGCCCTTTCAGCTCGGTGCGCTTCATCTCTTTGGACTTCATGCTGCCCTCACAGCCACCCTGGTAACACCTCCCTGGGATTGAACTTTACTATTTACAAAACCTGGTCGTTTGCATTTGCTCCTATGTCTATTAGGATAACTTCTAGGTGGGTATTTAAAAGTGTGAGAGTAGTGAAGTCAGTTAGCAAAATCCCATTTTAATAGTCTTACCATGCGATCAAAATTGGGGTCCTGTATACCTTTTCTATTGAGTCTTATTTTGGGGAGAAACCAATGATTACAGTGAAACAGTGGAAGCCACTCTCTAGGGTTCTTCTTCTTCTCAACTATATTTAGAAACAACTCCTATTAAGAATGAAGAATTTAAGCAGATTCCCCACTCCCTATTTTCCTTTGGATTAATACCATCAAGCTTGTTTGGGGCATGTGTAATTAGCATCTATTGGCTTGCTACTAATGATGTCTCTTGGTAGCCTCACATTTAGCAATATAATGGGTATGTATTCATTTGTTTAGAATCAAATTACATATTTTTTTTCAAGATTTTATTTATTTGAGAGAGAGAGAGTGAGAGAGAGAATGAGCCAGGAGAGCAGCAGAAGGAAAGGGAGAAGCAGGCTCCCTGCCGAGTAGGGAGCCTGAAGCTGGGCTCGATCCCAGGATGCTGGGATCATGACCTGAGCCAAAGGCAGCTGCCTAACTGACTGAGCCACCCAAGCGTCCCTCACATTACATATTTTACGTAAAAGCATCCCAAGTAGTGCCTAGGTTCACAAGTGCCATGTTAACTCCATTGGCAGCTGGACTCTAATACCAGTCTGACCAGCCTGTGTTTGAGGAGCAAGAGTAAGTCCTGCAGAGAAGGAGAGAGAAAGAAGGGAGGCATTTGGAAATTGACAAGAGTCCTCTCCCTGGCACCCCTTATTGCAGCCTCCCTGTCTCTAACTTCTGTCCTCAGGGCCTTCCAGCACTTTGATGTCCCACTATGGTACTTTGTTAATCTACAAATCACCCCGTCCCCTCTGAATCAGACTCCCATTCCGGCAGGGCAGGTGGTCTCCACTGCAGTGAGAAGGTCGCACTCTGATTGAACACGTTTATACTAAGGAGTACATGGTAATTCGAGCCTTAACTCCCAAGAAGCAGTTCTCCATATTCTTTTTGTAATTGTGAAAATGAACCTAATTGGAAGAATTTCTGGCAAGAGGAGAGGGAAAAGAGAAAATTTTGGCCTGAAAGTCTGTCTCCTGGTTCAATTTTCCTTGTCTGCCCTTAGCTTTCCCAGTGTCTTTCATTTCTGGACCCCCTACTGTTTGAAAGCTTTAGTTACTTGGCCCTCTCCCGGGGCAGTAGCGGGATGTGTTGTGAGGATGAGCTGGAGGAATGGGCAAAGTGGATAGTCATTGCCACTTACCGCTAGGCCGTCTAGAAGTCACTTTTGTCTTCTAAGTCACATACCTGGTGCAAAGGTCAGATCTACAGGCTATGTAACTTTGGGCAATTACTTAACGTCAGAGCGTCCATGTCTTCACTCTACCCAGGGGCATCACAAAGATTAACACAGAAACATCCTTTGGCTCGGAGTAGATGCTCGGTAAATGGTTATGGTATTAGGAGGCCAGAGGTGGTTAGATAGTGGCATTAGCAATATCTGGAAGGCAGCAGCATCAGAGGGATTTCAGATAAGTGATTTGTTATTTCAGATGTTGCTATTTGAAGGATGCCTGATGTCAGAGACCCTTCTGATTGTTTTAAGTAGATTTCTGGGAAAGGAAAACAGGTGGTTGAGGCTGCGTCCCCTGCAGGTAGCCCAGGGGTGGTCCTCTGGATGCGTGTGGATGAAGCCCGGAGGCTGCTCCCTCCCAGGAGGGGCGGCTGAGAAGCCCCGGGGCAGGATACTGGAGGAGGGCTCACACCCAGCCTGAGCAGCCCCTGGGGCCACACACTCCCTCCCGCAGGCCTTCATCATCTGTCTGAGGTGAGAATCCATACCGGAAGGAGAAGGTGCCAGATCGCTCATTGCCCAGAGACTGTCTGTAAATCCAGCGCCTGCTATTTTCTCTCTACCTGCTCTAAAGAAACTTCCACACATGTCTTTTCCCTGCAACACAGAGACTCACCTCTAGACTTTGAAAGAACTTTGGAAAGGTCTGAAATTACCTTTTGGGTTGTTAACAGTTGTAGTTTCAGGGGAATTAAAGATGTATCCTGTTCCATTCTGCCTGAGTTATATCAGCACTCAGAAGGTCTTCATTTCCTCTTTGTTGCCATGTGTTCCTCAGTCCACATGAATTGGAGAGAAATCATCTGTCTGGAGGGTCTGTGTTTGCCTCTGCCTGGATCCAGGAGGCATGTGCTTTCCACCTGCTCGCTCTGCCTTGCTACAGACTCACTTACAGCTCTGCTTTCCCTCCTCTCGGGAACACCGCACCCTTTTTCTGTCCGGACTCCTGAGAGTCAGAAAGAACAGCAAGGACCATCTGGTCTGACCACCTCACTTGGTTGTGAGGACGCGGCCCGGAGAGGAGAAGCGGGGTCCTCGTAGAGAGCGTCAGCGCCTGGGAGCAGCAGGTGTCCGGCTTCGCCTTTGGAGCTCGTAGCTTCTCTTCTCCCCTGAGCACTGGCTACGGGCTAGAGGGTCCGTTCTGCATGCTGCCTGCCCTTGTGCAAGCTCCTGACCTGCCTCGCAGGGTCTGAGAAGGGGCAGAAATAGTCAAATGAGCCAGTAAAGTTGGCAAAAAGTGAAGTCTTTTTTAGACAGCTTTAGAATGATTACAGCAGGGACTTGGGAGCCCCCCCAACAGCATTCTGTATAGAGTAGATCTTTTGTAAGCATTGATTTATTTTTCTGCTGAAGGCCAGCCTCAGGCAGAATTGGGGAATAGCCAGCTGGATATGATGCAGGGATTTTCAGACCTTCTTTCCCTTTTTTAAAGCTGCAGTACTCTTACTTCACATAGAGGCGGCAGAGGAAGCCCAATATGTAAAACAGAAAAAGGTGGTTGAAGTGGGAATGGGAGGCCCAGGTTCTGCCCTTGGGGTGCAGGGGGCTTCCTTACCCTGCTCACCCGTCCCCAGCCTCCAGTCCTTCAGGATTCCTTGGGAGGCCTGCCTCCCCCCACCCCAACCCCTGCTCAGTGTGGAAGCCACCATTGCCGTGAACAGCGGTGAGGGTTTGCAAGTCAGGCAACCCTGTGCTGGTCACTGTTGGCAAATCCTTTAACCACTGAGCCCGATTTTTCTTTTCTTGTAAATTGAATATAAAGCATCAGACTGAAGGATTTTTTCCATGTAAATGTTGAGATAACAAAAATCAACTTGGTTCATAGCAGATACTCTGTAAATGTTGATTCCCACTTCTCTTTTTATCTTTTTCTTTTACTTCCCTTTGTCTATGCTGCTTTCCCTTAGATGTCCCCTCCCTCCTCCAAAGCCCAGAGGCCTCTGGCACTAGCACTGGCCAGACACTCTCAGCTCTCCAGGAAAACTGAGTTGCTTGTATTCTGGTGGCAGCTCGGGGCGTGTCGTCGTTCCCAGGAGCATTTCCTTTGGCTTTCTGGATTCTAGCAGAACAGCTCCACTCCTGCCTCTCTGAGTTTTAGTTCCTTGAGAGCTGGCCAAATAATTGACATGCGAGGAAATTGTATTGAGGACTTGGTAATCGTTCCTTTCTTACAAACAGCAGTCTGCCTTCTGTGCCTGGTTGAGTACCAGTCTAGACATTTATGTAACAGTGCAGTTACAGAATAAGGAGGATTCCTTAAAGTCCTTGCGTGCTGCCAAATTGCATTCCCAAAGTGACAGGGCTTGTGTGCCGATCACTCAAAACCTATTTGACTTTGTAACCAGGGCATTCACACAAGCAATAGCAATACTGAAAAATAAATATCGCTCCAATGTAGGACTTTACCTTGAAAAAAAAGGTTGACGGTGGCTTGACAAGAGTGTTTTAGGGGGAAAAAAAACCAAAAGGATAAAGTTGTTGCATTTTGGAGACAAAGATAAAATGCCCTAACATCATAAATAATAATAATCGGAAGAAAAGCATTTCCATGACAGATCACATTCCAGTCTAAGCGAAGAGGAATGTGAGCATCGTTCTCTCTGCGGGCTGCGACATTCTGCTGTTGTTTGGGCATGTTTTGTTTAGTAGCTATTCCTTGGTTGTACAAAATATTCACATTCTTGGAAAATTGTGTATGAACCTAACATTGCTTTCATTGTGCGGATATAATGCCAGTCTTGGACAAGCTAGTCCATGTTACAGTGACACATTCCGCATCCGGGCAGACTGTTCTCGGGCTCAGTAGCCTAACCCCTAGGCAGTGAACTCAGGGACAGAGGTGAGGAGTAAGGCTCCACCCCTGTCCTCGAAAACCTTATGATCTTGTGTGAGACACAGAAATGAACTCAAATAGCTGTAATACCAGTCACACCATAAACCTCATGACGCTTCCTATCAGATGAATCAAAAGGCTCTGCGAAGAGAGGAAAGGATACGTCTGTGGGGAGGAGAGGAGGCAGAAGCTTATAGAAGGGGTAGAATTGGCAGGATTTTACCAGGCGAAGATGGAGAGCAAAAAGAAGAGAATGAACAAAGGCTTGGGAGCGAGAAAGCACAGGACATATGTGGGGGATTGGTATAGTTTGGGGGTTTCACTTTGGGGCTAGAGCCACTGAGGAACATAAGGGAGCAGTAGGATGAGGTTGAAATAGAGGTTGGCCTCAATGTCGGAGGCCTTGACACGAATGGGAGCACCGTCGAGGAATTTTGAGCAGGTGATTGATACGCTTAGAGCTGTCCTGTAAGCAGCTCCTTTCGGTGGATGATGCTGAGTGATGGTGCTGGGGAGTAGATCCAATTAGGAGGTATTGCAGTAGTCCCTGTGAGAGATGAGAGGGCCTGAGTTGCACAGTGACAATGACATATGGTGGCAGTGGGATATATGGGGAGGGCACGATACGAGACATTTTGGAGCAGAATCTCAAGCATTGATCAACTGAGTGGATGGTATGGGGCTTTAGTACCTCTCCAGGGATGATGTGTACTGTATCATAATGATAGCTAGTGTGGAGCCTGATTTTGGAATGTTGGAGAGCTCATGCTGAGGGCTGGCAGAGGCAGGGCTGGGCAGGGCACAGACCTGGGGTCTGTGACTGGTTAATACTGCAGTGTGTGCAAAGCTCGTGCCCCTCAGGTTACTGCTGGGTGATCCGTGCCAGCTCTGGGAGGGGTGATGATATTGAGACCTGCCCGGAGCCCCAGTCCCTGCTCATGTTCTGACCACAGAATCATGCATTTTTAGATTGGAAAGACCTTAGAGATCATCTTTAAATCCTTCGCTGGCTGGAATACTATGGTCCAGAAAGGTCAAATATATATCCAGAGTAGATCAGAGTCTGAACCCAGAATACAACCTAGGACTGTCACTCACTAATTTTTAGAAAACCTCTTAAGTAATGGCTGTGTATTAGCATTTTCCAGGGAAATGGAAGCAATAGAATATAAAAGGAGATTTATTACGAGGAATTGGCTCATGCAGTTATGGAGGCTGAGAAATCCCACTACCTGTTACCTACAAGGTGGAGGCCCAGGAAAGCTGGTGGTGCGATTTCGCACTTTGCTCTGAAGGCTTGAGAATGAGGGGGAATCTAGGATGTAAATCCTAGTTTGAGGAGGGGAAAAGATATGATGAGGTGCCTCCGCTTGAACAGTGAGGCAGAAAAACGGGGCAAATTCCTCCTTCCTTGCACCCTTCTTTTTTCCTCTGGTCTGTGCCCACCCACACTGGAAAAGGCAATCTACTTTACTGAACCCAGTTCCAATGCTAATCTCATCTAGAAACACCCTCACGGACAAACACAGAAACACTGAACCAGAAATCTGGGCATTCCCTGGTGTTCTCAGGTTGACAAGGCGAATTTACTTTCCTATGCTGTTTGGAATTGTTGATCATGATACTTTGTTCTAACAGAGCATTTTCTAACTTTTCAGAGTTTTAATTGACCTGTTTCTTTTCTGACCCTCATTTGACCTCATTGGTAAACAGACATTGTTCCTTTCTCAGGTAAGCAAATGAAGGTGTGACAGGTCATGACCTTCCCCATCACATGGGGAATTAATGGAAGACCTACAACCAGAGCCTGGGTTTCTTGCCATGTTTCCCTTCTCTGTCCCACAGTTGGGATTGTAAATTGCATAGCTATGCTAAACCGCTGGTTCTCAAAGTGGCTCCTGGACCAACAGCTTCGGAATCACTTGGCAGCTTCCTAGAAATGCAAACTCTTGAGCCCTGCACCAGACCAGTGAAGCAGGAAGTCTGGGGGCCACGGTCCAGCAATCTGTGTCTTAATAATTTCTCTAGATGATTCTCTATGCTACTTAGAAAACCACTGTGGGAACAAGACAGAATCTACTGGGTATCCGTGATTTGACTACATTCTGCTTATATATCGAAGTCATCAGAGAACAGAAAAGATGGTACTAAGCTAAAATTGACCTTAAAAATTAGTACATCTATCTTTTTCTCTTCCATTTCCTTCCCTCCCACCCATCCCCCCAGTCCCTTCCTCCATCATCCAGCCAACCTACAAGTTACATTGTGGTAACTTATCATTTAAAGTGTTTTCTGTTCCTTAGAAAGCTGCCAGAGGTTGTATTGAGCTTTCATTCATTCAGCCCACATCACTTGACACTTAAAAAGCATGGGAAACTAAAATCAAAAGAAAAGAACAAGGAAGGAGGGAGATGGCTGAATAGATAGACAAATACTGTTACATTTCTTAAAAAAAAAAAAGTCACATGCTCAAATAATAAGATAAGACCAGTGTTCTTTATTGACCTAGAGAAGTGTGAACAGATGCTATTTTAAAGAGACAATTCCATTTTCGCAACATCTGCAGATTTCTAGAAACCGTATTAGGAGCTTGATGAAACTTTTTCTCCACCAAGCCTCATAATAGTCTTGTGAAAGAGGTGGTAGAATACTCACTAAAAAAAAAAGACAAAAAGAAAAAAAAAGAAACTAAAGTTTCAGAAAGTCAAGTAACTTATCCGAGTGTCACAAGCTAATAAATCATGAAGCAAGTGTTCACATTCAAGCTTTTCTGTATCCTGAATTCATAATCTCTCTGTCACGTCATCCACATTATCTCTTAGGCATCTTTCTTTTCCATATTCCTTTTTCATCCCAAAGCTAAGGAATTTTGTCAATGAACATATCCCACCACTTGAACAGGCTTGCTGCAAACAGCATGTGGGCATTTCGGATTCATCAGTGAGTAAGTACTATTCTGAAACCCAGATCCATTTATGACTCACTTTGAAAGCATCTCAGTAAAACCAAGTGTGAATTAAAAATTATATCCAATCTATCCAATCTTCAGGCCTTTTTCTTCTTATTTTTTTGTTTGGACTCAGTCCAACAACTGTTAAAAAAAAAAAAAAAAAGATTGAAAGAAAATTGGGAACGCCCGACCTCTAGTGGAAACGCTGCAAACTTCCTATGGTTTTGCTGGAGGGCTTCTCCAGACCACCTCCTCCCCATGTGTAAAATGGAATTCTGGAATTTCTTTTTTTAATTTTTTTTTTTAAGATTTTATTTATTTACTCAACAGAGATAGAGACAGCCAGCGAGAGAGGGAACACAAGCAGGGGGAGTGGGAGAGGAAGAAGCAGGCTCATAGCATAGGAGCCTGATGTGGGTCGATCCCACAACGCCGGGATCACGCCCTGAGCCGAAGGCAGACGCTCAACCGCTGTGCCACCCAGGCGCCCCGGAATTCTGGAATTTCTGATCGGAAAACTCCTCTCTTGATAAGACTTGGGTCTGTGTACAAAGATCGTTTTTATCGCTGCCTTAAAAATAGGGTTTCTGCGTCTCAAATTCATACTGCACTTGGGTTGGAGTCTTGTAATGACCTTTCTCAAGCAGGCACCATCTCTTAAAAGAATTCTTGTTGTTTAGTCTTTTCCCCACTTAACTATAAATCCTAATCCAACTGGATTTTTGGAAGGGACACTGTAAGAATATGAGTGTCTGTATTGAATCCGTTGTGTCTAAATTTGCCTTCGGGACAGTTGATAGCTTTGGAAATTGTACACTTCTATTCAAACTGTGTAATCTTTGGTTTCGGGGACTGAGCTGTAACTGTGTCCATCACCGCAGGTTTTACTCCTTGGCTGCCAAGTCAGCCCCACAGCCGATACTCACTGACCCACATATGTGCTCCCAAGTGAGGAGTGGCGTGTGCCAAGAGCCCTCAAGGAGTCTCGGTTGATTACACGATCGCTTTGTCCAAGTTTAAGATTGAAATAGAGGACAAAAGTCAGCCACTGTCTCCTGGGTGGAGAGAGAGAGAGGGTGTGAAAAAAGAAACTGGAAGAAATCTAGAAAAAAAAAAAAGATCTTTTTCATTCAAAGCAAAATGAACAAGTGGGAGGTTGCAGATGTTAACGAATCCCCCAGCCATGAAGAACGAGAGATGTCCTGTCTTTCCTGAATCTCAAATACTGTCATGTTTCCAAAAGTTTCATCGAAGTTGTGTCTTTCTTGAAGAATAGGTAACCTCAGCTCTTAAAGATTTTAGAGAATTACTGGGACAGCGAGTCCCTTTCTCCTGACTTGACAGCTTTGCCTTTCTTGAGTCCTGGCAATTAAACTGTCTGCTTTGACATTGAGGGAGGGAGCAGTCTTAATTTTTAAAAAGCATTTCAACATTGCTAGTTTAAAACATATGTATCCTTGGAGATTATGTTTCAGTCCCGAGTGGGGCCTGGGGACCCATATTTTCTACACACTCCTGATCAGAGACCCACCTATGGAGTGGAGAGAGCCCTGGATTGAGGATCAGGACTTTAAATTCATGCCTAGCACCTGTGGCAGGTGTCACCTAGGTCTTTTGGGCTTCAACAACCTGATCTGTCCCCTGACAGTTGGAGTATGTGACCTTGAAAGTCCGCTCTGGCTCTAGTCATCGATGATTCATTCATTCATTCTTTGTGTGGGGTTCACACATACAACTTAAACTTCGTCCCCAGGAGTCCAAGAGTTACTGATTCAAACAATAATCTTACACACTATAAAGTTTACCCCCCCCCCAAAAAAAAACCCTCTTATTTCTCCCTTAATAGCCACCCTGTTGGTCCACAATTCCTGGCTAGAATATCAAATCACCCTTTTCAGCCCCACACCACTGACTCTTGCTCCATTTTGTGATGGTTGGAAGACAAGGAGTAGAAGAAAAAAGCCATCTCTCAAAATATCACGTTCCCACTTCATCATTAAGAGATTCACTTTTTGACTTTCTCTTTGACTTTCCCTTCTTTATTGTGTGGGCGTGGATTTAAAAACACTGCAACAATTTGACCCTCTTTCAAATGATCTGCTCGTGCTTTTAAACTGCAAATTTCAACCTCTGCACAGGGCTTTGACTGGTTGTTTTTTTTAAGTCTGGCTTCTTTTGATGGGAACATTTTCAAGCTCAACAATAAAGTATGTTTTCACCCAGACACTGAAAGTAATTATCAGGTAGACAGTCGTGGCTCTGAAGTAGATTGTGCTCTTTATTAGTCTGTCACGCTGTCCGTACTTTTAGTCTGTGTCTGTTTTGCTTGGAAATACTTATTTGAGCCCCTAATCCTTCCTTAAATTATAGGTATGGGTATAGCTGTACTAATCTGAACTTTGGTGCGGAACATTTTGGTTTTATATAAACGGGAAAACTTTTAAGACTTGTTAATGGAGTTGTTTTTTGAGGTAGCAGATTTTTAGGATGTTTCTACTTGGTTGTTTGGAAACTTAATTGAAGGTGTTAGTTTGTTTGTTTGTTTTAATAATATTTTTTATTATATTATGTTAGTCACCATACAGTACATCCCTGGTTTTTTATGTAAAGTTCGATGCTTCATTAGTTGCGTATAACACCCAGTGCTGTGAATACGTGCCCTCCTTACTACCCATCACCAGTCTATCCCATTCCCCCACCCCCCTCCCCTCTGAAGCCCTCAGTTTGTTTCTGAAGGTGTTAGTATTTGTAGTAAGATTTATTTAAATGAAGATAAAGACAATGTAGGCAAGGGGTCATCATTATCAATGTATTAGGCATTACAGCAATAAGCCATATGGAAAATTGATTAATAACTATTGACTTGACACTTAAAGATGAGTTACCTTCTAGGAATGATCCATGTTTATTTTTCTGGTGTAGATGAAGAAAGAGGGCATGTCATGAATAACCCAGCCAGTGTAGGCATAACTAAGACCTCTAGGTTTATCATCTGTAGATTGCCCCTAGCAGAGCAAGCTTTACATTTTGAGCCCTTTCTTGACCTTTCTGCCCACCCTGCAACAAACCAGTCCGGAACCTGGTAAGGAATCCAAATAACCCAACTTTCCTTTCTTGAAGATTATTGAGGGTGGTCAGACTAGTTTCTAATCTAATTTAGGCTAAAGAACCATGTAGATATTTTGTGCATTTATATTGGCCAGCCATTTGGCCGCCAAGAGCCTCCAGGGCCCTGTCTGCGCAATGAGAACTCTAATGCTCTTCCAGAACGACTGCTGGGAACAAATGAGAAAAAGACCGGGGCTGTTCTCTGGGAACTGCAAAACAGACATTTATATCACGCATACAGTGTAAATCAGTATTTGTTGTGATTGTATCGATTGAAGCCTGGTTAAAAAATCAATTTCCTTTTATTAATAACCTTGTCTCCTTAAATCTTTTAGTGTTCTTACTTATTTGTAGTCAGAATCCATTTTCAGAAAGAGTGGTGCCTTAACCTCGTAACATCAAGGACTATTTCCTCTACCTTCTCTATACCCCTTATTCCTAACACCTGAAGCTTTATTCAGTGACGCTGTGCCTTGCAAGCCTGTCCCTTGCAGCAAGGTCTTCGATATACTTTGAGAATCAGTTGTCAATCACATTGCCTGCCCAGACAAAGCATCTTTTAGTCTTGGCTCAACCTAGATGGAGCCTGTGAGCTCTTGAATTACCAACAGATTTTCTCCGGGAAACCAAAAGGCAAAGTTATGAGTGCCCAGGTGGTATTTTGAATTACAGCCCTCTGCCCAAGGGGGGTTGCTTGTAATATAGTCTTATCAAATCTTACCTCCTTGCTAATAAGCCTCTGTTTTAGGGTTTTTAGACGATGGGTCCCAGCTAGAAATGCTAGGTAGATGAATAGGATGTGGGTGCCACCTCCTGGCAGTTATTAGAAATTGCTTGGAAAGACAGTCCATTTATTTACAGGGTCTGTTCTTGCGCATCAAAGGAAAAATGCACTATTATCATTTTTTTAAAAAAGCAGGTATTAGACTTTGATCTTAGATCACACTGTAATTACATAGTAGCTTTTCTTCTAATCTTTGGCTATGATTTTTGGCTAAAAACTGGTGCTTTGGAAAACATCCTAGACTTAAATTATTCTTGAAGAATAAGAGATGTCTTTGTGGAGATACCATATAGTTAGTTTATGGGCAGCTCATGAACAGGGTCCTAGCTTCCCTCTTCCATCTCTTCTGCGGATGTAATAGGATTCCTTTGCTTGCAAATATCGTGGCTCTGGAGTCTTTCATTGTGTCTGGAAATGACAGTGTCAGGTTGACTCTATCTGTCTAAGTATATCACCCTGGCAATTTTCATCCTGGAAGAATTCTTATAAACTCTATCTTTAGGTTCTACCATCCTTTTATTCATTTACTGACATCCATTGAACTTCTGTTGTGTGAGGTTAGGAGACACACAGGTCATCAGACAGAGAGATACTGACAGGCCAACAAATAATTGATAATTGGTCTAAGCCACTACACTAAAGAAGGTGTGGGCAAAGGTCATGGAATGTAGAGACTAAATATGTCATTCTCAATTTTTTCCATACAGCTTAGAGGAACAGAGGCAGAATAATCCCAGGTGGAGGCTAAGAGAGAAATGTTATTTTGGTTTGTGAATTCGGTTTGACCTTTTACATATGAATAAGGCTGGTGCAAACCTCCATTCTGAAGACTGGTTCCTGCAGTAAACTGGGAAGCCAGGCTTTTTCTCCTCAAACCTTACTCCTCATTGTTTTCTCTATAGTTTGAGGAAGGAATGCCTATTTCAAAGTAACATAAATTTTCATCTCTCCCGAGTTTTCCAGAATTAGAAGAGGTTTTAGAATGTCCTTTGGGAAATAAGAATTGGAATATCAACAAAGCAATAAACAAATAGGCGAGGTACTAACTGCAAGTGAGTGAAGGAAGATGATGAACTCTGAGAAGTATGCTCAGATACAGTTTTATAAGCCACATATCCTAGATCTATACCTTGATTGTGGGAAAGAACAAGTAATATCATTGGCTTATGCTTCAGTTCTCATGGTCAGTGATACATCTGACGTGTTATAATTCCACCCTTTATTATTAGAGATGAACCTGTCCGGCACTGCTACGCACGCACGCACACGCAGCTCCAGAAACAAGAGCTACGTTGGTGTAGTACTAAGCAGCACAGGTAAGGGAACAGAACAGTTAAAACGGAGAAGAGAGAAAAGCCAAGAAGGTGTGTGTTACTGAGCTCATGAGCAGATGGCGCCTGTGAGACCCTCCGGGGAGTGGTGTAGAACCCGTTTCAGAACTGCCCCAGCAGGTACGGGGAAGCCGGGACATTTATTCACAGATTCCTGGCCTCCAGCGGGTGAGGGCTGCCCCCAGGGCTGTCCATTCTTGTGCATTAAGTCCCAGGTACGTCCTGGTGGTGCCGGAAAAGCAGCACGATCTGCGGCCTGGAGGAGGGCAGCTGCCAGCTTGCGGGGAACGGCCTCCCGCAGCTGTAAGAGCCGGGCAGGGCGCCGCCAGTGTCTGCTGCCCGCGTGCGTGTGAGCGCGTGTGCACATGCCACACACTCGTGTATTCACACACATGAGAAGAGAGGTAAAATAAAGGGAAGTCAATAATAATAATAAGGAGTGATCATTAATTTTATTTGGATACGAGAATGGGGGTTGCAGTTTTAAAAAGGTCTCTGGCAGGGGCGCCTGTCTGCCTTCAGCTCAGGGCATGATCCCGGAGTTCTGGGATCGAGCCCCGCATCGGGCTCTCCGCTATGAGCGTGCTTCTTCCTCTCCCACTCCCCCTGCTTGTGTTCCCTCTCTCGCTGGCTTCTCTCTCTGTCAAATAAACAAATAAATAAAATCTTTAAAAAAATAAAAAAAAATTAAAAGGTCTCTGGCAGTTTGACACATATCATAAAGTGTTTATGGGTGAAATGATAATGATGCCTGGGATTTACTTTAAAATATGACAGCAAAAAAAAAAAAAAGTGGGCATAAATGAATCAGCAGTGGCAACCATCATTGTTGAAGGTGGGTGATGGCTTCATGGTGATTTGTTATTTTATTATCTCTATTATTGTGTATGTTTGAAATTTTCAAAAGTAAACTAATTTTAAGATGAGATCGTCACTAGCCAATGATGATTTAAAAATCCTCTAGAGGGGCCCTGTTTACATACATTGGGATCATTCTGAGGTAATGTAGAAACCCTAAGTACACGGTATAGACCACAACCGTAAAGCCCAGTTTTAATGCACAGTGTTGTATTTTCTTAGGCTGCTCGGTCACAGGCAGGCTATCTCTTCATATAGGCTTAGGGATACCAGTTGGTTTTTGGTTTTTGGTTTTTCGGTGGGGGGTGGGGCTGTGTTTTGAGAAGGCACAGAATTCCTCATGTTTCTTTCCCCCTGGCTCTCAGTGTGTCTGAGCTTAGTTTTTCACGGGGAAGAGAAGTGGCCGCTTGTAGATACTGTGTCCTCAGGGGAAAAAGATTTTCTTGCTTCAGAACTCAGAAAGAGCTTATGGCTTTGTGGTTATGAGTTCTCAGACACCCTCAATCTGGCTCCACAACCTAGTCATAGAAATTGAGGGGAATTGAGGGGATTTGACTTTAAAATGAAGGCTTCACTGTTAGATTAAAATACGTAAATTAGACTGTGCGTCTAAATAGGTGGGAACGTTCTCAGAGTTTGTCTTGGGGTCCTGAAAGAATGCCAAGAATGTTGCCGTGTTGAAAACACTTATGGGATGCTCTCTGAAAATGGTCTAAGAGTTAAGTGTGCAACACATACGCATGTGTGCACACGTAGTTATGTGTCTCAGCACTAGATAGCTTTTTTTTTTTTTAGTCCTTATAATCATGCTTTCCTATGATCCATGACCCATTTTGCTCATACACTTCATTCCTTAGGGATGGCTAAAATCAGCTATTCATCTGCTTTAGAAATCATTTCATTCGAAAATAGGATCTGTTTTATTTTTAGATAGAGAAATAAGCTTCCCCTATTTCCTATAGTGTCGTACATGGCAGTTTTAAAGGCTTGAAGATATTAAATTGTTTGTTTCTTAGAAGAGCACTCTTAATACTGGAAAGGAGCATGGGATAGTGAAATGGGTATGGAATCAACTTGAATTTGGATCTCAGCTCAGCTATCATGACCATGAACAATTTATTTGTTATTTATTCTGATTTCCTCATCTGTAAAATGGGGACAGTATTATGTACTTGAAAGTGCCACGAGCATTGGATGAGATAACAGGTAAAACATTCCACCTGTGCCTTAATGCATAGTAGAGCCAATAAATGTGCCCTTCTCAGAGAGCCTTTGGTATGAGATGTGCATACTTTGAAAATGTGCTCTATAAATTCAGTCCTCCTTTTGCCATTATGTGTTATTGCTAGTACTGTGCTATCCCCTTTTAACACTGGCAGAGTTTAGAGGATGTGACCGCAGCTGGGCTGCAGGTTAAAAATGTAGACGAGTAAACTCAATGAGAGAGAAGAGTGGCATCCAGCATGATGCACCCTTGGATTTCTTACTGCCACTGTTTCTGGGGTCCCTGTGGCATGGCCATAGGTGGCTTTAGGAGTCTGTATTGTAGTTGTCTGTCTTCAGTAGTAGATTTTTTTGATGCGTGGCCATCCTAGAAGACATCTACACTCAGACTCCATCACATGTTTGTATTTGTAGTCTCCCGCTCCACCCCCCAAGATTCTGATTGATCATCTCTTGGTACAGGAAATGCCCACTCTCCACTGGCAGCATTGTCAGAAAATTCTAAGACAGGTCTTTCACTGACACATGAGATAGAATATTTCTCTCTCTGTCTTCTACTTACTGGAATCCCACAGGTAAAGCCCATTTCTTTACCAGGGCAACTCATTAAATATTTGAAGGTGGATCTCATGGCCTTCTTGAATTTTCTATTCTCCAGGCTAAATGATGCACTCCTCTTCCTCTTCTGTGTTTTGGCTGGGACCTTTATTCATTTCCTTAAGTGTTATTTTCTCAGCTTATAATTATATGTTCATTAGTGTATGATTATTTGATTAGTGTGAGAGCTGTTCACACTGCTCATCAGGTATTTCTGGTTCTCAACCTTCCCAGCCAGAGGTAGAATTGCACTTTCTTCCCTAGGTGAGTGAGACCACGTGACTAGTTTGGGCCAGTGATTTATGAATGAAAATGGTATCTGTCATTTCCAGACCGGAGCACTTACCTGCTGAAAAGTGATTCTCCAGGGCTTCCTTTTCCTGCAGCAGAGTAACTGTGAAGTTCTAGAAAGGATAGCTCTATCCACCTGGGTCCTGGATTAAGAAAAGAAGAGCCGCCAGCCAACCCCTGATGGTCACAAAGCCTGAATGAAAAATAAAAGACTTTTGTTGCTTTCTGTCACTGAGGCTTTCGCTTTGTTACCCAACATAACTACATCTCTCCTGACTGATACAGTTATATCTGGTTTCTCACTACATGAGAAGCATTATGTGGTGGAGGCTGTGTGTTTCTCTTCACCATCTAGCCTAGTTCTGGCTTAGAGGCACTAAGACTATGTGTTGCATGCATGAATAAATTAAACCTGAGTTTTGAATCCCATCTCCATCATTTCTGCCAGTTCCTGAACTTGGCTTACTTCATTATTTCTCTTCTAAAATGTAGACGACCCCCTCCCCCGATCCAACCCGGCTTTCCAGTTTCAGAGAAATTAAGTGGTTTGCTTAGCATAGACATTTTCAAATGGGAAAGGAATGCAAACCACACCCATGGGGTGGGGTCACAGGCAGAGGCGAGGGGGGTACAGCTGACTTGATTCTGAACATCTCCATCACAAGCTTATTGTTTCTTCTGCATATCAGGAGAAAGGTGATCTGGTCATCATTGATACATTTCTGTGTCCTTAGATAGCCCTTTAATACCATATTGGCATTACACTTGCTTTCCACTTGCTGTTGTTTTTATCTTTCAAGAATGAGCCTTCCAAGGTGAAGACTTCTTGTAAATTGACAACATGTAGCTTTCGTGCCCTGTTTTGGCTGTGGGAAGCTGGTAGGTGGGACTAACAAGATGCCCCCTTGAGTTTTGCCATTAAGTTCTGATTGGCAGAAGCCATGAGCTTTTAAACTATCCTAAGAACTAAAAGAAAAAGAAAAAGGCAAGAATTATGACATAGGGAAAATATATTGATAATGTGTATTGTATATGTGTGCTTAGAACCCTCTCTTTATTGGCTGCCAAGTAGTTATCAGGGCACAAGCTAAGTAATTTGGTGTGCATTTTCTTGTCTTATCCCTTTGAGCACCCCACTAAAATTAGTTCCCATTCCTCAACTTCATTCCCCAGTTGAGACCCAGAGTGGTTAATTGTCGGTCATGGGTGGATCAGACTTGAATCCAGGCCTAACTCATGCTCACTGTGTTCACAATAGCTAAGTAGACTCTGACAAAGCCCACCAATTTCTAGAAGTTTAATTTTTTAAAAAAGTAAATAATGAAAAATTAGGCTTTTTTTTTCATTCCGACTTTTGAATTATTACTAAACGATCTTATAGATATGTGCTGACAGTATTTCATATTATATTGTGTGGCAAATTCTGTGATCCCCAAGATGAGGTTACTGAGGCATTGGAGTTGATGGAAACAGTCAGTACACTCACCAAGTAGTCGCCTTCTGATCCCAGGATCTGTGTCAGCCACTGCAGTAGTAAAACCTGACTACAGGAGCTTATGGCCGATTGTGACAGTATCTTCCATTTGCTGAGCTTCTTTGCCAATTACTGTGTCAAATGCGTTCTATTATCCTATTGAGGAGGGAAAATAAGCCATGAGTAAGGAAGGCCCTCTATTCAATACGCGCCGCAGAAAGTGCTAATGTACAATCGAGGTCCTCCATGGGGGCGTGCAGATTATTTATGCTGCAGGGCACTGGTTCAGAAGGAACAAGAAAGGGCTGGAATCCAGCCTGCCCTCTACTTGCCAAGCTGTGTGCCATGCCACACGATGGCATTCATCAGAGGAAGCATCTGTAGGCTAGCAGCAGCCCGGGTGCAGTGAGGGGAGAGAATACTCCATTCATTTTCCTTCATCTAACATGTTTTGTACGCCTCGCATGTGCTAGAGGCTTTAGACGGGTTTAGTTAAATCTTCAGAACAACTCTGTGGAATAGGTGTTGTTTGCTATTCCAGTTTTATAGGTGGTGGAGAAAGGGAAGAACATATGAGGAAAAGGAGCGAAATATCTACCATGTGCTTAGGCATTTCATATCAACTCCAAAAGGGTGGTTTTATGGTTTGTTTGTTTGTTTGTTTTAAATATATGAGNAAATATCTACCATGTGCTTAGGCATTTCATATCAACTCCAAAAGGGTGGTTTTATGGTTTGTTTGTTTGTTTTAAATATATGAAGAATTGGAAGCTCAAAAATGTTAAATAACTTGTCTGGCTTACTTAATGACAAACCCAGATTTAAACCCAAGCCTGTCTTATTCCAGTGCTGTTTCCANTAAATAACTTGTCTGGCTTACTTAATGACAAACCCAGATTTAAACCCAAGCCTGTCTTATTCCAGTGCTGTTGCACACATATCTGNTTTCCATGTCAAAACAAGGAAAAATCAAGCAAGGGAGACTCCTTTGAAGAGTCATCTTCTGAATCAGACCAATGACTATATATATTTGGTCAATAGATCATTACCAGGGGCACCTGGGTGGTTCAGTCGGTTAAGCCACTGCCTTTGGCTCAGGTCATGGTCTCAGTGTCCTGGGATAAGCCCTGCATCAGGCTCCCTGCTCAGTGGGGAGTCTACTTGTTCCTCTCCCTCTGCCCCTCACCCCTGTTCCTGCTCCATCTCAAATAAACAAAATCTTAAAAAAAAAATAAAAATATGTCATTACTGGGGCGCCTGGATGGCTCAGTCGGTTAAGCGTCTGCCTCCAGCTCAGGTCATGATCCCAGGGTCCTGGGATTGAGCCCCGAGTCGGGCTCCCTGATCGGTGGAGAGCCTCCTTCTCTTCTCCCTCTCCCTCTGCCCACTCCCCTGTGATTTCTCTCTCTCTCTCTCTCTCTCTCTCTCACTTGCTCATTCTCGCTCTATCTCAGATAAATAAAATCTTTAAAAAAAAATTCGGTCATTACCAAACATAAGGTAATCAGTTTTCTAAAAGATTTAAATAAGATTATNATCGGTGGAGAGCCTCCTTCTCTTCTCCCTCTCCCTCTGCCCACTCCCCTGTGATTTCTCTCTCTCTCTCTCACTTGCTCATTCTTGCTCTATCTCAGATAAATAAAATCTTTAAAAAAAAATCGGTCATTACCATACGTAAGGTAATCAGTTTTCTAAAAGATTTAAATAAGATTACCTGCAGTTGACATTATGCCAAAAAGAACAGGCTCTTTGCCTTAAGAATATATTGCTATAACTGTTAATATTAATGATCACTCAACAGGTTATTGAAAAAGCTGAGACGTTCCACTGGTATCTTCCTTCTCTATTTCCTGTGTCTTCTAGTCAATTTATTTTGGAATACTAATAGCTTCTTGCAAGACAGATAAGGTCTGTTCTTCCTTATGGTAACTGTGGATGCTCAGACATGTTCTGCTGCTGGTCTGAAGTCACACCACAGCTTTGACCAATGAAAGCACAAGGTTGACACTTTGCCTTGAGACCCCTGCTGCTTCCCTTTCAGACCTTTCTGCATTTATGTCAAGTTCAGTTGTCATCATAAGGAGAGCAGTAGGTCTATGCCATTCTGACCTTTGCAACAATTGTGGGAATAACAGTGCTGTTAATCTGTCAGTAGGGCCCTGTGACCTCAAATGAGTTATTTCTCCTTTCTGAACCTCAGTTTTTTCACCTGCAAGGTGAGGGACTCCACATATATGATTTCTGGCCACCAGTGAGGAAGATACTAAAATCCTCCCCAAATGGGAGTCATTAAAAATCCCGTAGATTGGTGCCTTTCTTAGAAGGTGGCCATGCCTACTTCTCAGGATGTGAATAAGCTTGACAAAAATATTTATTTCTTTGAAGTAGAAATCAGTTTTTTATAGGAAGGTTTTATATTATTTATTAACAACCAATAGACTGTTCCCCCAAGGAGGTGTATCCAAATCACAGAAGCACTTCCTCTGCAACGTTCCATTCCATACCCTTCCTACTAGTGAGCGCCGTTGCTATCACAAGGCACTGTCATTAGTGTGCCGCATGAGTTTGGGTGGGAAAGATAACATCTTTTAATGAAATGAATATTGTCAAGATACTCAGGTCTTTTTTAATCTCCATAGAAATCTTTGATATACAAAGATACAGAGGCAAATTTTATCGAATTCTGCAGCTTTAATAATAAGACATAAACATTTTACCTCTTTGACCTGTCTTTCTCCCTCCATCATAGGTAACAGCTTTGTTTTGTTTTTTTATGGAATCTGCACAAGGACCNATCTTTTAATGAAATGAATATTGTCAAGATACTCAGGTCTTTTTTAATCTCCATAGAAATCTTTGATATACATAGTCAAAGATACAGAGGCAAAATTTATCGAATTCTGTAGCTTTAATAATAAGACATAAACATTTTACCTCTTTGACCTGTCTTTCTCCCCCCATCATAGGTAACAGCTTTGTTTTGTTTTTTTCTGGAATCTGCACAAGGACGGATTTCCCTCATCTACTTCGTATTTATTAAATTACCTCCCCGAGTCCCCACATATCTACTGGAGAGAAACTATGAGGCTGGAAACCATACCTGGTTCCGGTGTGCCAGTGTTAACAGTCTGGCATTATGTGCTTGAGTGATGGCGGCTTGTAATTTGTATTTGGTGGAATGTGATAAAGTTTTATTCGCTAGAATATAAGGGTGTCAGGGACAGAATTCCATTTTTCACTAGATATTCTAAAGATAATCAGCAAAGGACTAAGTGGATGACATGGAAGTCATTCCTTAAACTCGAGGCCCCAGTGTAAACAGAACCCAAGTCCTGCCCCCTGCACCAGGAAACACCACTGAGACCTTGAGTGTGCAGCAAGGAAGGTGTCTCTTCAAGAGGCAGCCAAATGAGGGGGTGGGAGGGCAAGCCTAAAATCTGCCTCCCCGGGGAGTTGGAAGGGGTACTGGGGGACAGTGGAGGATTTCTAAACTCAAGTGGAAAAGGGACTGGGTAAAGGGGGAGATTCCCTATGGTGACTCAAAATCCCACAGAGGAAGTTACTGAGCAGGGGAGTGTTAATTTCATTTCCTTATGCTTAAAGAGGAGGCCAGGGGTCCTGACTGGCTTGGCTGGCTTTTTGATGAAATCTTGAGTCTGGGCAAAACAACGAAATTAATACTTGGTTATCACAGAGTCAGCAAGAATATTAGGCTACAGAAACGTGGTGGCAGACAGCATTCCTGAGAACAAGCAGATTTGGGTAAAAGAGTTGCAGCCTGGCTTAGCTGCCCTGTTAACTCTTTAGTAACCGGTTTCACCAGTAATACGAAGGTCTTCTTAAGTAGAAACTAGAAATAAAGCAAAATCAAGGACTCAACTTAAAGGGAGGCTGAGGGGCAGTTTTTGTGTTTTTAAGACCGAACGTATGCCCATGCTTCCATGAAAAAGAAGAGACCCACCCAGGGGAATAAGCCATTTCTCCTGCTAACAAGCTCATTGTTAATGTGTGATTCTTCCTTTTGTTCTCACTCATGGTTTTGGATAATTTGCTAATAGCTAAACAGCCAGTCACTTGATCTCACCCTCCTGTAATTACACAGAAATCCTTGGATCAATTCACAGATAGCACTTGTTGGAACTGGTGCCCATGGCCCAAGTATATGGTTGAATTTTTTTCTCTCCTCTGCCTTTTTCCCTCCAGCCCCTGCCTGTGTTTTAGTTGCATGGCAACCCATCTGCCATGATAGCTGATGTCAGCTCATTTTCATTTAAACTGAGCCCAGGAAAGTTTTCAAGGAGGGCATTGGAGTAGAATGCTGGGCCTGCTCCAGTTTGTGTTACCAAGTCATTGGTAAAACTGCAGACTAATGGGCTCAGGCGGGCTAGATGTAAATGAGGATGTCACAGGGGATTAGCTTCCAGAAATATGCGGCCTTGGGGACTTTCTGACTTTTAGGAGCTTAGCAAATGAGCCTCAGCAATATTTTCTTTGCTTTCTTTCCTTTCTCTGCCCTTTAAAGGAGGAAGTGTCCAAAATTAACCGAACTCCTGGGAAGAGTTTAGCCAAATACTTTTATGACTCCTGAGAGGAGGGGCAACATTTTAACTAGGTGCATAAGCCACATCTGGGAGGAAAAAGAATATTTTATTACCGGCAGGAAGGTTCCTAGTGTATACATTAACAAGTGAAAGCATGTTAAAACTTCTTTCATCCAGTAGAGGGCAGAAGGGAGTTTTAGCTTTTTCTTACCTTGTGAATATCCAAACAAAAATTGACAGTCCAAGGCAAAATGCAGTGGCATGTTTGTAAGCAAATTATACCCAGCCTGTTAATACAGAACTTACTCTGGTTGTCTAGACAAGTCCTTGCTGGTATGCTCAGAGCCAGTTTGATCCTGTCTAGGACAAAAGAGAATGTACAGTTTTGAGCCATGTATGCCTAGGAGGGAACAGTGATGTGGTATCCAAATTATAATACCACTTCTAATTTGTTCAGATCTTACTTCTTAATCATAGCACATTTCAACATGGTTCCTATGTGTATTTTTGGCACCAAATGCTAGAATTTAAAGATATTTGAGGTAATGATGAATAAATTATTTCATTATCAAACGTTTATTTTTGAAAGTAACTACCTACCTGTGAACCTATAATATAGTGAAAATGGTTTTCCCAACCTACCCTGGATTCTGAGAAGCAAATCTTATCTATTTATAGCTATAGCTAAAAACTTGGAGCGGTAATTGTTACATTGTAAAGATGAGGTTAATACTGAAACATGACAATTGAGAAATGAATCTTGGTTTTGGTGTTTATGATAACTTTTAATCCTTGGTTACAAAATTTGGTTTTCGAAAACACTTTTAAAAAGAAGATAAATTTTCCCTGCTGACTTTATAGCGAAGGCTGTTTTTGCTTGGTTAGAATGTAGTGTCTTAGACTGGGTTCCTTAGGAAGCCTCCTTTGAATGAAGTTAGGATATATATTTATTTTTTTTNAGCGAAGGCTGTTTTTGCTTGGTTAGAATGTAGTGTCTTAGACTGGGTTCCTTAGGAAGCCTCCTTTGAATGGAGTTAGGATATATATTTATTTTTTAAAAAGATTTATTTATTTGAGAGAGAGAGCACATGTGCACCTGTGGGGGGGAGGACAGAGGGAGGAGAATCTCAGGGACTCCCGACTGAGGGCGGAGCCCAATGCCAGCTCGATCCTACAACCTACAAGATCATGACCTGAGCTGAAATCAAGAGTTGGATGCTCAACCAACTGAGCCACCCAAGTGCCCCGAGGATATTTATTAAGAAGCCCCCCCTGGGATCAGCCACTGTGGAAGGTAGGGACCCAAAGCAGGATCGGGCAGAGGGAGAAGTCAGGTTTCTTTGCAGGCCGCAATGTCAGCCTTAGCCGGCCCCTCTGGGAACTCTGGATTAGAATGTGTACCCCCCACCCTCACCCCAAACACAGGACATGACTTGGGGTGAGCTGGCTCTTTGCAGCCGGTCCTTAAGGGATTGTGCTGACAGATTCCCAGCAGCTGGGACAAGAAGTCCTTTATTGAAACGAGATGTGGGTGGGACAGCACAAGGCATGTGAGAAACATCCTCAAAAGTCAGGTACACTGGATTCTCTTTCTGACTAATTGTGGATTCTTTAAAGTTGGGTTACTTTTTGATTACTTTAAAACAAAGTGATAGCTTGCTATATTGCTTTCTATTTGTAAGGAAATGGGACTAAATAAGAGTTTTTCATGGTTAATATGGTTTGGAAAATAGGATTTTAAAGAATGAAAAGAGCACATTTTTATTTCACTTGAGTATTAAATCCTGAAATAAGATGGTAGCATAAACACATATACAAGGCTTATTTATTTGCATTGGAGTTGTCCTATGAATAATAAACTATGTTGATTAAAAGTAATTGCAGTGAATAAGGGAATTGTAGTTTGTGATAGTTCTTCACAATATTTGGAGAAAAGATTAAGTAAGTCACTGACAGTGATGCTGGCAGGGAAGGGACATTTCTATGTCATGGAGGGGTCATTTACATTTAGTCTGTAATTATTTAAGCTCTTCATGGTTAAGTCCCATTAATTCCATCTGTTTGTTCCTTTGCCATTCAGTTCAGTTGTGCGCCTATTGGGTGCAGAGCCCAAAGCCTGCCTAATACAGATTTGAGACGTGATCCGTACTCTTAAAGAGCTCTCATTAGCATCCAAAAATCACATTTTTTATGTCACCGCCAATCTTACCAGAAAAGTATACCATTTGGGAAGATATTAAGCTCATGGTGCAAAAGATGAATTTTCTAAAATTTAGCATTTTTTTTTTTGGAAAGCTCCAGTTTTTTTCATTGGCAATAAATATTTTAGTTATTTTTGCGAAGACAGGCTAACTGTTCATTTTTTAATGAAAATGTCTACCAGATACCCAAGTCTGAATGCCCATAGTTGATCAGTTGTTCTTTAAAGTAAAAATAGTCTTCCACGAACAAAGCTGCTAACTTAGCCCAGAACTCCAACATGGGCACACTTCTTGAAAACAGCTTTTGTATTTCAGTATGAGGCAGACATGCTCTATGGTCACCTGCCGTTTTGTTGCACAGAACATTAGAGAGGTGGCTCTAGAGTTGGGATATGAGAAAAATTAACCCATTTTTCTTTTCTTAGGGATTTTCTTCAGTGCAACTCAACTTTTTTTTTTTTTTTAATGCTTGTACATGTCAGCAATAAAGACCAAGGACTGCCAGTGTAGTTTGGTGCCACTGTCTTCACAGTTGCCTAGCACTTTCACCCGCCTTTTGCTTTTGTCCCATCAAGCATCAGTTCAAGTGTCAACACAGTAAACAAGGGCAAATACTGTGTTAGTGTTATTACGGGAAGAGTTATGACCTCACAACCCCTCACAGTGTCCCACATTCAGTGTCCACAGCCTACACTGAGAGTCTCCGGGACAGAGGAAGGTTTAAGCAGGAAGAACCTAGGGGTGGGAGGCTGTTTGGGCAAGAGATAAAAGAGCCTGGCTTTATATGATGGCAGCAGAGATGGAGAACGGGGAAGGAGTGAGAAATGTCACAGAGGTTATATACTTAAAATTTGATGGCAGAAGCCAACAAAGACTCAAAGCTTACTGAGGTGTTCAGCCTGAATGACCCAGTGGATGGCAGTGCCACCAACCAAGATGATGACTGGGGTAAGAAGAGCCCCGGTTTATGATTTAAAAAGATAATGCTCTTGCCACAAGAGAAAATCTATCATAATTCTCCCACTCGGTAAAGGATGTATTCTATTGCGTATGAGAAAGAACAAAGCATACCGCTGGCTGGGCCCAGGCAGCAGCCGAAGATCTGATTTTGTACTTCTAATGAATAGTGGGTCTTAGAAACTCAGCACATTCTATACTGATGCAAAAGAATCTGGTGTGCGTATTTCCTATAATAGTGTTTTCTCTTTCTGTTTCTAGGAATGGTGCAAAAGCTGGACCAAAAACTGCCAGTGGCCAATGAGTACCTGTTGCTCTCCGGGGGAGTCCGGGAAGGCGTGGTGGACCTGGACTTAGATGAGCTTAATGTCTATGCCCGGGGGACAGACTATGATATGGACTTCACTCTTCTGGTGCCAGCCCTTAAGCTGCATGACCGTAATCAGCCTGTAACACTCGATATGCGCCACTCAGCCTTGTGCCACTCTTGGCTGAGCCTCCGGCTCTTTGATGAGGGGACAATCAGTAAGTGGAAAGACTGCTGCACCATCGTGGACCACATCAATGGTGCCACCAACTACTTCTTCTCCCCAACCAAAGTGGCTGACTGGTTCTATGACTCCATCAGCATCGTCCTATCAGAGATCCAGAAGAAACCCCAGCGAGGGATGCCAAAGGTGGAAAAGGTAGAAAAGAACGGGACCATCATCTCCATCATCCTGGGCGTGGGGAGCAGTCGGATGTTGTATGATATTGTCCCCGTGGTATCTTTCAAAGGCTGGCCTGCAGTGGCCCAGAGCTGGCTCATGGAGAACCACTTTTGGGATGGGAAGATCACCGAGGAAGAGGTCATCAGTGGGTTTTACTTGGTGCCTGCTTGCTCCTACAAGGGCAAGAAGGACAATGAATGGCGGCTGTCCTTCGCCAGGAGCGAGGTGCAGCTGAAGAAGTGCATCTCTAGTAGCCTCATGCAGGCCTACCAGGCCTGCAAAGCCATCATCATTAAACTCCTGTCCCGGCCCAAGGCTCTCAGCCCCTATCACCTCCGCAGCATAATGCTCTGGGCCTGTGACAGACTTCCTGCCAACTACTTGGCCCAAGAAGACTTTGCAGCCCACTTTTTGCTGGGCCTCATTGATGACCTGCAACACTGTCTGGTCAACAAGATGTGCCCCAATTATTTCATCCCTCAGTGCAACATGCTGGAGCACCTGTCGGAGGAGACCGTCGTGCTCCATGCGCGGAAGCTCTCCTCCGTCCGCTCGGACCCGGCCGAGCACTTGCGCACCGCCATCGAGCACGTCAAGGCGGCCAACCGGCTGACGCTGGAGCTCCAGAGGCGAGGGAGCACCACCAGCATCCCCTCCCCGCAGTCCGACGGAGGGGACCCCAACCAGCCTGATGACCGTTTGGCCAAAAAACTGCAACAGCTAGTGACTGAGAACCCGGGGAAGTCCATCTCTGTCTTTATTAACCCTGACGATGTCACGAGGCCCCATTTCAGAATCGATGATAAATTTTTCTGAGCATTTTGCTGCCTTTTTCTTTTTTTTTTTTTTTTCCTTTTTCCTGGTTCCCAAACTCTCATAATGTGTCGTGTGGTTTGTGATGCTGACTTTCCGTTTTTTACATATCCAGCCTCGATTGGATCTGTTAAGAACACATTTTAAGTTTCCTGGTTCTGCAGGACGGTGCAGGCTCTGAAACAGTATATTACTATTTCATATTCTGCCTCTGATTTTGTTGTTTACTTTTTGTAGGTATTGTCACATTGTTTTTGGTTTGGGGTTTTGTTTTGTTTTGTTTTTAAGGAGAACTTGAGCCATAGGTGAAAATGCCCATGAATTCTCTTGCTTTTTACCGTTTCATGCTTTTTGCAAATTTGTTAATGAGGATAGGGCAACAGATCTCTTTCTGACTCTTCAGGATTCTTTTCTTTTTTTTTTTTTAAATGAGCTTTCATCACTACAGATAGTTGAGAATCATCTGAACCTGGAAACTACCTGGTATGTTAGCTGGATTTCTTTCTTTTGACCAGTGGCCGGAGTAGTTCCCTCTCTCCACCAAACAACATAGACTCTGAAAGTGGTAACGTTACCAGTTGTGTTTTGGAGCAACCTCCTTGAATGTAATTGTCCTCAGATCAGAACTTTGGATGGTTTGGAGGCTGTGTTTGACAACTCTCCAAACAGAATTAAGGTTTCCAAATGGTAGTTTTAGTGTGTGTAATTATTTGAAGCCTTATTTAAATCCTATTAAAGAACATACCATTATAATTGTTATTTGCACTAATGAAATCTTGGCCATTGTCAGAGTTCCAATGTGTGTGTTTCAATATAAATTGACATCCACTGTTGAAATGCTATCATTTTTTTAATTTAGCCCATTTCTCTCAATCAGTAGAATGATTCTTTGCTTTTGTTTCGTTCTCCTTTAATTGTGGGGTCCTGTTTTGCCCTCTTCGATATTCCTGGTTCCTGTCTCCCTGAGAGAAGTTTGTGGAGCTTTACACCTGCTAAGAGACCATCTGAAGCTGGAGAAAATATATACTTGATAGAGTAGGTGTCTTTGTAATGTACTGCCTTTGGGGTTATAGAGGTAAGCTTTTTTTGTAAAGTCTCTTTGCTTCTACCGGGAGTTGTGGGGAAAACTGGCAGAAAGAATTTATAATCCCCAAGTGGAAGATACCATGCCTGTTCAAAAGTAGGTTTTTTCTATAGAGCAGGAACGAGGACATATCTGTGGGTGGTAGCTTCGTGTGGAGTTGTCTTATCTTCATGAATGAAATCACTTGCCAGGTTTAGGTGCTTCAAGGCATTGGCTCCTTGTTTTGGTGTGGACTCATGGCAAACTGTGGTGTTTAAGAGGTCAGGGGCCCTGCTGATATCGCAAAGGATGACCATGATGTCTACTGTTGGAAAGGTCAAGCAACATTTTGGATTTGATCTCGAATGTCCAGACCCACAGGTTGGTTTTTGGCCAATTGAAATCAGGCATATGCGGTCTTGGGTTTTTGCATGGGAATTAATGTAATGCTTATAATTGAAAATGAAATCATTCAACCATCTTAAGTCAAACACAAAATAATAAAAGAAACATACTGGCCTTGGAATTTTGTTGTTGCTGTTGTTAATTTGTGATCCAGAAACTATTTTCTTATTAATAATACCAACAATGATTTTCAGTAAATGCAGCACTGGGTTTGCTATTGTCTTTCACACCCGATGTCCATGCAGTGAACATCCGGTATTCATTTGTCCATTTCCCCAGTTTTCCTACTGATATCTCCCTATCCTCCACATAATCTGTGTCCTTCTCCTGAAATGACTCCATTCCCAGTTTGAGACATGGTATACAATCGATTGGCATAACTATTTCCTTGGCCACAATTACTAATTAGGGATTCGTCATATGATGTAAGCTGTTCCAATCAGGGACATGCTCAGGATTCTAGCCTGGAATGCTGGGAACGAAGCAGACCTCTGGATGTGGAAGATGAAGCACTTGGCCTCTGTCACTCTGATAGCTATCACATGATCATGACTGGAGCTATCCTTAGGATGAAACTGACATTGTGTGATACCGTGGAGAGAAGAGAAAGAAAAGCATGAGCCACCAGACACTGCCACACACCCCCCCAATAGACACACACACACTGGATTTTCTTGTTAAATGAGGCAACATTTAGTTCTTTTAGCCAGTTTGAGTTTGGTTCATCAACATACTTAAACTGACATACTGAACCATTTCAGTTGATGTGTGTCTCTTCTTTTTCTGTGGATAGGTATCAGGGATATCTATATAATGTATCTAAACACTGGTTTATGCTCTCTGATTTGATTAAGTCCAAAGAGTATCATCACAGCCTCTGTAACTAATAAATATGCATCTGGTAGAGTCTGTTCAAATTTATTATACTTTGGCCATTATGTTACACTTCCGTGATTAGAAGAAATTGTTATAAACCACTAAAGTAGCAAGCATATTCAAAGGCGTTGGTTCCGTTTAAAGTCAACTATAAACTGCCATAACCTTGCTTTGAATTGGCTTCTCAGGTACTATTAGCAACCTCTACAATATTTTAAATGCTGTGTTTGCAGGCAAAATTTCATTCCAGGTGTGATAAAAACCTAGTTTCAGTGATCCTTTTGGCATGTTTTTTTTTTTTTCCAGATCTAGTCCTGATAAGAACATTTTCTCCAAGTTCTTGGTTAAGCTTCATTTAAAAAGTCCAGAGCCTCCTGAGATCTAGTATAATTAGAAGGGGGAGGGGCAGAGGGAAAGTGAGAAATCATGACCTGAGCCAAAACCAAGGGTCGGATGGACGCTTAAAACCAACTGAGCCACCCAGCCACCCCTTGAGATCTAGTAATTTTAAAACTTAAATATTTTTTAGTTCCTGGAATTTTCTATCAGCACCATAAACCTAGGACTCAGGTCAGGAATTGTTGAAAAATGGATAGAAATGGTATGTAGTCTGATACCCTTTCTTATCTGAAACTTAGTAAATAATTGAATTACTAACCTACTCTCCTTCTGAAGCCCAGAAGACTGGTGAAAATCACTTCTGTTTCAAGTACAATAGAAAATGTCGTAAGACTGGAGTCATAATTTCAACATAGTTTATAACTGATTTTTTTTGGGGGGGTTGTGGGAATTTACAAGCTGCAACTCAATAGGATTTTAATTCCCTGATGAGATCTGGTTTCACATAGTTCAAAAGTAGATTGTTTTTTACCCTCTGCCTTTCTCATTTGAAATGGAAGATCCGAAGATGGAAGTAAGGGTTGGTTTCAGAGTGGAAGGAGCCAATTAGGATCAGAGATTATAAAAATAAAAATACCCCTGAAATTACTATACAGAATTATTTTGGAAAAAAGAGTGGCAGGCATATGTGGCTAATTTTACTTTCAGGTGGAGATGTGAGGAAACGGGAGAGGCTTCTGGGGCTAGTTGAAGAGCTCCTAGTGACTTCTGTACCATCCGCTTGCATACACGCATACACATGCACACGCTGCTTGCCTTCACGTCATCGATTGGAAATTTCTCCAGACTATTTTGTAACACTTCCAGGGAGGATTAAGCCCTTGGCTGGTCACAGCTAAGTGTTGATGATTTTGGATCAGATCATTACCTTGCTGAGAAAAATGTCCTGCCTTGGAGTTCAGCCTTGGAAGAGATGTCTGGGAAGGAAAAGGAAGCTGGTGCTTAGCAGCCGCCGTGGAATCCTGGGGTTAGGTGGCTTCTGCTGCCTGAAAGCTCTGCCCTGGTCTTTGGGGAAGTACCTGCACTTCCATCCTGATATGCTCTCTCCGAAACCTCTTCCCTTGAGTCACCCAAGGGGGTGTTGGTATGGCTATTTCACTTCCCAACTGGTTGTTATTAGGGGTCAGGGAAAGTCTTTTATTTCATACTTTCCATCCCATATTCTGACCCAGGGGGTGAAAGCTTTTTGCCGTTAAATGGAACACTAACTACTGTGTATACTAAAGGAAGGATGGGCATCATTTCTGTTATGGTTCCTTTTATTAATATCAGGTAAATAATATGTATTTTTTAACTGATTGAATTAATGTAATTAGTGTTCCTCTATGAGAAAAATCGTTTTAGAAATGTGTGTAGTTTCCTCAATAGGTAAACAAAGAACAGATGATCTACATTGTTGAGAACAGATATTTGCCATTGGAGAATTATTTCGAACATTTCTAGAATTCTGCCTTCTGTTAGTTAGCTGGAAAAGTATACTTTTTATTTTTTTAAGAAAACATACATTACATACAGTAAAAATCAAGCTTGTAACAATTTAACTACAATAATTGTGTCTCTCTGTGCCCATATCATAGCATTCATACCCTATTAGCAGTACATTAAAAAGCATTACGGTTCATAAAGTGTACCATTTGCTGTTTGGCACTAAACTTTTAGACTCCTGTAGTATGACCCTGGTTTTCTAACTTTGGGTTGACAGTTTTCAGTCCCCATTTGGGTCCCAGCATTCATCAAACATCAGGGAGACCATATGCCAATGTCAGTGTGGTTTAAAATAATGTAGACATTTGAGAAAAGTCGATTAATCCCCCATATAAAAGTGCTGTTGTTCAAATATCTTTAAAGACATATTTACCCTTAGGGTGCTT